>NC_136067.1:1776266379-1776396379 GCF_964261635.1 Lissotriton helveticus | reverse complement strand
TCCACCAAGGGAAGACCACGCGGGTGATGTTGGGTAGATTGTGGGGTATTGGAGCACCATATAGAATATCTAGGATGTGGTCACGCTTAGAGAAAGAGAGCTCTCCTTGATAGGTTGGATAATCCCACCTGCCGCTAAGCCAGACATTAATGATAATCTGCTAGTAAGTGTATGGGGATTGCCTGCCATTGGGAAATGCAATTCATGACTGACCACCAGACTAGAGAAAGGCTCGGAGGATGAACTGAAGTGTGTAGAACCAGCGGGGGAACTCGGAGGTGGGAAGTGCTGAAATATATACAGAAAGTGCGAGAGAATCATCATCGCAAAGAGTGTGGCATATCCCACTACCTGCAGGGAAGCTGCGCCCAATTGCGGATGTCACTTTTCATCTTGAACACCAGTGTAGTCAGATTTAGGTGTCTTGTGACTTCGGGGAGCAGGGCGATGTGGAACCCAAGATATTTCATGCGAGGCATTTCACCAGGATGTTAGAAAGGGTGCTCGTAAATTTGTGGTTGCATTTCCTCTCTCTTTTCCCATTCTGGTTCCACTGCTCTTTTCAAAGTGCAATAGGATGGCAGAGGTGGTTGGAAGGAAAGGGGGCATGAAGAGCATTTTGCTTAGATATTGCCTCTAAAGAACAAGATCTTGTTACAGGGCTTGTCCATTCTCTTGCGGTGAGGCCCAGCACCTAATCCCTAAGATGGGCCATACCCACTTTACATGGTCTTCGGTTGTATGCTGCATGGGCTAGACACAGAAGTAGCCCCAGTGGCCAGCCTCTGCTGAATATGGCCATTGGCCATGCAATAGTGATTGGCCTTCTTCGGGTGGTTGGGCCTAGCACCGACTCCTGGCTGATGAGGGCTAAAAGCCCGAAACCGGTGTTAGGATGCTTGTTTCCAGTCCAGGGAGGACCTGGTCTGGCAGTTTGGGCTGGACAGTTCCCATTGGGCGCAGGTTCAAGACTGATTTGCATATGGATGGGTCCAAACTGGAATGGCATGGTGAGCAAAATAGTGATGGATTTAGGCCCAGAACTCTGTACTGGGGTGAATGTATGACATTGTTCTGCATTCTGTCCATCAATTGTTCTTTTTGCAAACCCAGCCACAGACAGAGGCCATGCTTTGAGGGAGTTGACAGGCCTGGGGGCATGGGCTACAATCAGGCTCTCCTCTCAGCTCTCTCTGCACATGACCACTGATATGAAGCTGGGTTTGGCACCTATGAGATTATGGGCTCACATGGGAGAGGGCACAACAAGCGGGTATGTAGTATATCTCCAAATTAAAATCACTGGAAAAAACACAGTAAAGGTATATGTATCGTCTCTTTTACTCTTCTCATATTAACATGTTTAAAGAAAACTTTCACATTTACTTGAAAAACAAGTGAAAGTAGTTTAATCAACACCAAATATTCCTGAATGTTATGATTGACTCCACAATCCATAACTCCCACACCAGCTCTACAAGCTGTAACTCATACACCAAACACAATGCTCATGGTCTCAGTTGCAAAGTGACAGATCACATCCACAAAAGACATAAGTGATTTCTCAGTCAAAATGACATGCAATGTTACTATAAGGTCAACCATGTTTTGCTATATCAAACCGTTGCAATCATGATTTCTGTCAATCACAATTGAATTTTTGAGAATTGCGACTGATAGTCTGAAATTAGATTTTTCTGCTATTTTGATATTTTAATTTTGCAATAAAATATTCGTTTTTAAGCAGAAGCAACTGGACACGTTTTCAGTAATGATTTGCTGTCCGATGCAACTCTATAATTTTGGTTTCATGGAATCCATTCCGAGAGAAAGATTGGGCTCAGTTTAGGTCAAAAATGTAATGCTTGCTCAAACCTTTGCAGAGGCGTTTAAATATCTAAGAAATGTGTTTGTTTGGTGAATGTCTGCAATTTATGTTTTTTCCTCCACCTTGAAAATGCATATTGCAGCCGAAATCATTATTTTTTACTGAAGAAAAAAACTATTTCTTGGGCTTGGAGGAAGTGTGTAGCTCTTTGCCAGAAGAGTGGAAATCCTTTTTCGAGCAAGTGAAGCTCAAATTTGGACTTACAGATTCACAAATTTCACTAGACATTTTTCAATAAAGTCTTAGGCCAGATGTACTAAGCCTATATGATGTGCTTACGTCATGCAAGTCAATGCAAAGTCAGTGCAAAGACTTCAGTAACATTTATAAAGCCACGCAAAGGGCCTATTTGTGCTGCCTTCCCAGGTCTTGTAAAGAAATGTAACACAATGCAGCTGCCTGCACTGCGTTACGTTACATTTGGAGCTCGTAGACGTAACAAGGGTGGAGCCTGGGCATTCTTGTGTATCCACCCATGGATTTGATGCAATTCGATGTTTCGACCCAACAGTTGCACAAGGTGACTTAGATCCTAGCATGTGGGTCTTCATTAGGACAGAGAGAAGTTCGATTAAATCTAGGGCAACCTGAAGAAGGACACACAAAATTAGTTTAAAAGTGGATTCTAAATAAAAACAAAATCATTGCCAAAGAAGGGCAAGGTTAAAGGGGGTGGAAGCAAATGAGTTTTGAGTTGCTTGGGCGTTGTTTATGAATATACAGAACATGTGGCAGACAATTAGGGCATTCAGCTTAGTTATTTTATTTAAAATTTCATGCAAATCCACCAAAACAGTGAAAGGTAAGTGATGATTTCTTTTCTTTGAGTGTGAAAAATCGCTTCTATGTCAATGAAATGCAAATTTGTCATTTGAAAATCATGGTTTAAATGCAAGTTCTAGATTTTGAAACTTGATAGATTTTTAAACGAACAGCACCTACTTCTTTACCAAGAGGTCTTGCATTATGAGGTTCCTTGTTTTATCTTCTAAATTAGGTCCATCGTGAATGGACTTGCAGAGTAACTATGCCTAGTTCCTTGCACCATCACAGTCAAATCATGTGCAGGTGCTATGCGTTGTAACCACTTATGAAGCTTGGCGCATATGGTAGCTTATGCTTCTCCTAGTCTTGTAGAGTAAAGAAACACTGATGCTTCTAACCCCTTGGTTCCCACTGTAGGAGACTGGAATATTAGTTGAGGGGTGTTGGACCTGGGGTCTCTGGAGTACACTAGGTTACTATAGAGTGGACGCAAGCACAGTTCTCATCCCACTGCTGGACACCAATTATGTTGGACCTGGGGTCTCCAAGTCACATAGGGTAGCCTGACACAGAGTAGGAAGGTCTAACCTTGAGGCAACAATGTTAAGCTTGCCTCACACCCTCACAATAACTCAGCGTCCATCCATCAAAAATACTGACACTACACCGTAACTCATAAAAGTAGAAAAGCTTTATCTTCCCTTCAGTTGGCTTATCAGTTACATATGCGACAATATTTTACATAATAGTCATTATTTCTGAAATACCTGCATTGATAAAGCCTACATTACAGTACCAATTCACGTTTCATAGGCGATTCCTTTCAGCTCTCAAAATATATCAGGAAAAGTAAGTTAGTTCTAAACAGGCATTCATTACATTACCCCTCTTTGTAAAGATCAAGTTCTCTTAATAATCCTGCAGCAAGGGTATCCTGAAAGAGGAATCCAACAGTTGTTAGCCTAGAGCGCTGCCTGCAGGTCAAAGCAAAAGGTCATTTATACATTGAGTACTTTCCATCTTTCTTTAAACAGCAAGATCAAAAATGGCAAACCATACAGACAGTAAACTGCTGATGTAAACACTCACGTTAAACGGACAGATTTTTAAAGGCAATTTGGCATCATAGGGAGGCAGATACTTTCAAGGAATGATGGCAACACTCCAGCCTGAGCTGGTTATCATGACCTCCTCAATTAATCTGCCACGCCCCAATCTCCAATTAGTTTCAGTCAGACCGAGTGGGTTCTTGTTTCCTTTGTCCTGTCGGACTTTGACTCCACCCGCTCTATAATTCTGCTGTCTCCAGCACCCAGAGCCACAACACGATCTCCCGATGATTCACAACAAGTTAGTTCAAGAAATGGACCCTGCAGAGACCTCCAGCGTACACTAGTTCACCACCCCAACTCCCAGCTTACTTTGTTGTTGGGGGCGTTGATTGCGTCTCTCGGAATCTATGGACCGAGGTCTTCGTTTCCCACTCTGCCCAGGGGAGGTGAAGCCCTAACCGCTAAGCTTCCTGGAAAGGATCCACTCGCCCACGCCGGACAGTCTCTCCCTCTTGCGCGTCCCTCACCTCAGCGTCGGAGGGAAGAGGACCTCCCTCGGGAATCTCGCTCAGGGTCGGCCTCCTTCGTTTCCGCCCCTCCTCTCCTGGCCGCTCCCTCCTGTCAGTGCTGGAGCGGGACTACACCTTGGCCTCACCTTCGACTTCCTTGTTGATGGCGGAAGCGGCACTTGCCTCACACGCCGGCCCCCTCCAGGTGCAGTTAAGCGGACCCTGCAGTCAGTGGACTGCGGCAGCGGCACTTGCCTCACACGCCGGCCCCCCTCCAGACGCACCTCAGCGGACCCTGAAGTCGGCAGCCTGCGGTAGCGGCGCTCGACTCACACGTTGCAGGGGTTCAGGTCAGTAAGGTAAGCCTGTGCCAGATGCACCGGTAACGCCGGGGCCTGTACTGATGGGGGAGCCTCCGGGGTTTCCGTCAGGACAGCCAGAAGTCGGGCCACACCACAAGGGTGAGAGTGCAGTGGCAGGATTGGTAGTCCCTTCCTAGAGGAAATGACACCCCTCTATCTGCCAAGTCGTATGATCTCTCCCCTCGGTTGAGGTCCCAACCACAGTCACCAAAGGGAATGGTGACCGAGTGGGGGAGGGCAGGGCCAGGTCAGCTCAAAGGGGATGGCATCGGTAGCGAAAGGAAGCCACCCCAAAGGACAGTCAATCCTTCGCTTTGCGCACCAATCTCCCTTCTCAGTCGCCTCAGCTCCTGTCTGGACTCCCCTCCTCACAACAACCTAAAATGGCTGCCCAACGTTCCGCCTTATATAGGCTAACCCCAGAATGTCCAGAGGAGTCCAGAAAGTTCTGGAAACCCTCATGTTATCCTATGGACCTGGATCCTGAGGCAGCCAGTTAGGTGGCAGTTGGAGGCCACCATTTTGTGGTTCCTGCAGTTTCAGTCAGGAAGGCACCTAGGGTAAGGGAAACGCTATAGGGGCAAGAAGCACCTAACCCCTAGGTCAACACCTGAAAAATCCCAGTGGACATAAAAATAAAAAGATTGAGGAGCAAAAAGGGGACAAAAAATAATAAAAGGAGGGACCACCCAAAGGGCCTACAGGTCTAACAAGGGGTATGATAAACCACCTCAAATATTAATCACAGTCCTCGTCAGGGTGAACCACAAAAGTCCCTAAACAAACCTGTGCTTAACCCTTTGGTACCTTGGCAGAAAGCTGTCAGGCTTAACGTAGAAGCAATATATAAAGTATTTAGGCAATACTCAAACAGCAATAAAAAGAAAACACAACACAAGAGAAATCCCAAACCAATGTAGAAAAATAGAGTATGTTTTACTAAGTAAAATGACACGTAAACAACAAAAATCTAATCGTGTCAGGTTAATCTCCACAGGATCCAGCTGTTGCAATAATGTATCCACCTCCAAATGTCACCAACACCCTGAAGTATAAACACAGGGTGTTCGAGCCATTAGGTGAGGGAGAAAAATAACAAACTAAAATAACAAAACAAGGGAAGGGAAACGGAAAGGGTCTGCAGGGAAAGGATACCTGTAACAAGAAACAAGATGTATTCAGTTTAACATTAGTACTTTCCACAATGCTACACTCATAAAGTCTCTCTATACATCACATATGTATATACCTGCATAAACATGAAAGGAAAACCTGGGACCTGATTCATGAACTCAAAATAAGACCTCCAACACAATCAGGGGGATATCCTAAGGGAAACAGTAAGCAAAACAAGTGAATGAATATGTGCTCTGTAACCTTTCTCATGGGAATGGGAAGGCAACAAACAAACACACACTACATACCCCCAGACAAGTTAAAGGACGCCTGGTTTATTCTGAGCCATAAATTGATGCAAAATAATAGTGCCATGTACTGGAACAGGACACGGAAGTGTGTGGGAGGCAAGAACCACTACACTCCGCTCCTATACAGTCGAGAGTGAAGGAACAAAAGAAGTAAACAAACACAGTATCTAGGAACACGTAGTTGCGACCACCACAGTGTTCTAATACAACAGAATGTGAGGAAGTACAAGCGGTAACGCGTAGTTAACCTCACTACCGCGCTCCACTCCTAGTTCATAAACCAGATCATACATAAATGACAACGGTAACACGTGGTTTCGACCGCCACCGTGTTCCGCTCAACAGCGCCTCCAAGTGCAGTAAACTCCGTTCTTCTCCACGGAACGGTAAATGAATAAACAAAGTGCCAAACGTGAGAAGCTCTAGGAACCCCCTAGCAGGCTCTCACCAGTATCGAACAAAAGTGCAAACAAAGATCAATCAGACACGTCTCTTCCGTGTGTCACAGGGAAGCTGTTGAACAACAAAGATACAGCAATGGACGAGGCTTTACCTTGAGCGGGGCCCTCACGAGCGTTCGATATCTCTTGGGAAAACACCCGACTCACCACTCCAAACCAGAGAGGAAAAAAGTCAGCAAACAGGAACTGGCGCGCAGAGCAGCCGCTCTCACGCCGGGATCTGGGCTCAGGATAGCAAGCACCCGGAAGCGTCTTTCCAGCCCTGAAATACTTCCTGGAAAGACCCCGGAGGATCATGGGATATGTAGTTCCAAATACGGGCAAGGCAGGCGCAAGGCGGTGAAACCTGACAAATCGGTTGAATTGCAGTTATGAATTTTTTTAAGTTTAAGGTTCAAAAAGCTTTAAGCACTAATCTCGGTCTTTTGGTTGTGCTGCTTGACCAGGACAATGGTAAGGTGTAAGATCGACTGTGATGGAGCACAGGTCATATACAGGGATCAGGTTCATCCCAGTGAAAAGTTTTATGTTTGGACTTGGTCTCTAGAAAAGAAGTCAAATATCCTCAACGGAGCAAGGCAACAGGCTATGGCCTAGACAGCTCCACATCCTTGGGTAAGGTCACAGAGAAACAGTTGATTTTAGGTGGGAAAGCTCTGAGCAGGAGAAATTAGAATTTCGTGCCCAGAGAAGGTCACTTGTGGCCGGATGCATTTTGCGCCTTCTACATTTGGACTTAGCCACTTTTTTTAATCTTGGATTCTTCTAGTGGGGAAATACTGCAGTCTATAGCTGAAGAGGGATCCATGAGGCAAGGTACCTTCTCTGAGAGGTCCCACTGAATCAGATTTGCTCCTGTGGACAGGAATGTAGCTGAGCAGCCTGTATCTTTGACCCAGAGGCGATGTACCTTTGTCGTGTTATCTTAGTAAGTTCGTCCAGTCTTCCTTCGTTTCTCAGTGCAAAGTTTTCAGTTTCAGGAAACGTCAGGAGTATTACACTTTGACACCAGCTAAGGATCCAGGAACTTGGGGACAGCACTTGGGAATCAAGGCTCTCTCCAGCAGAGGCCAGCAGCCGGGTCATATGCAGGTTCAGTTGGAACTGATCAGCTGTAGGTGCAGGAAAATGCGTCTTGGCACACGTAGTGTCCCTGTAGCCCAAACAGAGGATTATCCTTATGAGGCTTGGAGTCCACATCTTCATCCTGAGCACAAGAGGGAGAGCAGGCACAGTCTTCAAGGCTCTCATCAGGTGACAGACAGCAGGTCCAGTCCTCTTCTGTTCTTCCACAGGTCCAGATGTGCTCTGAGGATGTTACTGCGGATGCCACATTTATGCTGAGTCCCAGCCTGTGGGCCCGGGAAACTCCTAGGTACTCCCTCACCAATGCGGTATAAGTTCCAAGGGATGGCCCTAACCACTTTTGCTTCACTCCTTGTGTGTTTTACTGTAAAGTATCCCACAGTGCCTCCTCTCTACCCAAATCAAACATGGCAGAACCTTGCTTCCCCTGGTCGAAGTGTGGTTGTGAAGATGGGCAAAACCCCCATTGTGGTAACTCCAAACCAGTTCCTGGGCTGCACTCTCCTCCCAGTGGGACTGAGGATCAATTGTCTTGCAAGAAAAAAGGGAAGCAAGTCGAGGTGTGAGCTACATTTGCTAGTGACAGGCCATCCTTTGAAGCTCCCGAAGGGGCTGGGCTCAACCCCAAGGCACCCTGTTCACGGAATTAAAACACCCCCTCCCAAGAACTCTGTCTAGTTTCTGGGAGCAATCCACATCTGCCACAGAGGAGCTATCAGTAGCCAGCACTGGCATAAAGGCCCTTTGCCTTAGGCTGGAAAATGACAACATCCTCAAAGTGTAATTTCTAAAATGTTATTTAAAATCTGACTCACTCATTAAGTTGGATTTTAAATTTCTATAAAAATCACTCCTTGAACTATTTTTTTCTAGCTACTATCAAACTGGTGTAAACCAGTGTTAGCCTATGGAACAGACACTCTTAACACAGCGAAAAATTACTTTGGAGGTTTTTCACTGCCAGGGCATGTAAAACATTAAATATTCATACTCTACTTTTAAATATCATGCACCCTGCCCTGTGGCCATTTACATCCGACCTTAGGGGTGCCTTATAAGTATTAAAAAGGTTTGGGCCTGGCAAAAGGTTTATTTTGCCAGGTTGAAAAATCAGTTTAAAATTGTCACTGAGGCTACAGTGGCAGGCATGGAGTCATATTCTACGGTGACACTATAGTGCGTGGCACAATGAGTGATGCAGCCAGTGCTTAATTTAAGCCGGGGCTTTCCGGTGCTAAGCACAGGCACTTAATTGGTTTCCGGTGCTCGGCACCTAATTGTCGACACCATACTGAGAACAGTCCTCCAAATGGTGGAGCTGCTCATCTAATTTAGAGATGAGCAGAACAACGGTAGTTTAGCAATACAATATACATTAAAATTGCTAATACCTGCCTCCACAGCAATTCCTTTAGCTTTGGGGACCTCAATCAATCAATCAATCAAGAACATTTATAAAGCGCGCTACTCACCCGGGAGGGTCTCAAGGCGCTGGGGGGGTGGGGCTCTGCTGCTACTGCTCGAATAGCCAGGTCTTGAGTTGTTTCCTGAAGGAGAGATGGTCCTGGGTCAGACGTAGGTGGATGGGGAGGGAGTTCCACGTCTTGGCAGCCAGGTAGGAGAAGGATCTTCCTCCGGTGGTGGTTCTGCGGAACCGCGGGATGGTGGCGAGGGCGAGGCTGGCGGAGTGGAGCTGGCGGGTGGGTGTGTAGAGCTTGAGGCGGTTGTTGAGGTATTCAGGGCCCATGTTGTGGAGAGCTTTGTGTGCGGGGGTCAGGAGCCTGAACTTGATCCTCTCGTTGACGGGGAGCCAGTGTAGGTCTGTCAGGTGAGTGGAGATGTGGCTATGACAGGGGATGTCCAGGATGAGTCGTGCCGATGCGTTCTGTATGCGCTGAAGTCTTTTCTGTAGTTTGGCTGTGGTGCCAGTGTAGAGGGCGTTCCCGTAGTCCAGACGGCTGGTGACGAGGGCCTGGGTGACCGCCTTCCTGGTTCTGGTGGGGATCCAGCGGAAGATCTTGCAGAGCATGCGAAGGGTGTTGAAGCAGGAAGAAGTAACGGCGTTGACTTGCTTGGTCATCGTGAGGGAGGAGTCAAGGATGAATCCCAGGTTGCGTGCATGGTCTGTGGGCTTGGGGGCAGTGCCAGGGGCCACCAGGAGTCGTCCCAGGCGGAGGGGGATGGTCCGAGGATGAGGACTTCCGTCTTGTCTGAGTTCAGTTTCAGACGGCTGAGCTTCATCCATTCCGCAATGTCCTTCATTCCTTCCTGGAGGCTGGCTTTGGCAGTGGCGGGGTCGTTGGTGAGGGAGAGGATAAGCTGGGTGTCATCTGCATAGGAGATAATGTTGAGGCCGTGTTTGCGTGCGATGGCCGCGAGGGGACTCATGTAGACATTGAAGAGGGTAGGGTTGAGCGAGGAGCCTTGGGGAATGCCGCAGATGACGGGGCGGGAGGCGGACTCTCTGAGTTCTGTCGGAGAGGAAGGAGGTGATCCTGTCCAGGGCCTTTTCTTGGATCCCGGCGTGGTGGAGGCGGGTCGTTAGGGTGTGGTGGCAGACTGTATCGAATGCGGCCGATAGGTCGAGGAGGATGAGGGCCGCAGTTTCCCCATTGTCAAGCATGGTCCTGATGTCATCGGATGCTACGAGGAGGGCGGTTTCGGTGCTGTGGTTCGCTCGGAAGCCGGACTGCGATGAGTCGAGGGAGCCGTTCGTTTCGAGGAAAGTGGCCAGCTGTATGTTGACTGTCTTCTCGATGACTTTTGCGGGGAAGGGGAGGAGCGAGATGAGGGAAAGTTCTTGAGGTCCGTGGGGTCGGCGGTGGGTTTCTTCACGAGGGCGCTGATCTCTGCGTGCTTCCAGCTCTCCGGAAAGGTGGCGGACGCGAGGGAGTTGTTAATGATGTTCCGGAGGTGGGGTACGATGATGGAGTCAGCCTTGTTGAAGATGTGGTGAGGGCAGGGGTCGGCTGGGGAGCCAGAATGGATGGTGTTTATCACGTGGGTGGTGTCTTCGGTGCTGACGGGGGTCCAGGTGCGGAGGATGGTGGTGGTTCGATGTTTGGGTGCGTGGTCTGGGCGCCAAAGCTGTCGTGTATGTCGGCGATCTTGCGGTGGAAGTACGTGGCGAGTGAGTCGCAGAGGTCTTGCGAAGGCGTGATGTTGTTGTTGCTGGCGGTGGGGTTGGAGAGCTCTTTGACGATGCTGAAGAGTTCCTTGCTGTTGTGGGTGTGGTTGTCCAGTCGTTCTCTGAAGGATGTTCTTTTGGTGGTGCGGATCAGCTGGTGGTGTTTGCGGGTAGCGTTCTTGAGGGCTGCCATGTTTTCTGTTGACTGTTTGTGGCGCCAGGCTTTCTCGAGGGTACGGCAGGCTTTCTTAGAGTGTTTGAGGTCGTCGGTGAATCATGAGGCTTTCTTGCTGCCGGGTTTGCTTGGCGGGGTCTTCAGTGGAGCAAGGGTATTGGCGCAGTCGGTGATCCACTGTGTGAGGTTACGGGCAGCGTCGTTGGTGTCCGTTGTGTTGGTAAGTGGGTTTTGGCTCAGGGACGTGGTGAGCTGGTCGGTGGTGATCTTGCTCCAGCGTCTTCCGGGAACCTGTTGCGGGTGGTGGTGAGTCGTGGTTTTCCTGAAGTTGAAGTGGACGCAGCTGTGATCGGTCCAGTGAAGTCCGGTGGAGTAGCTGAAGGAGACGTGGTTGCTGGATGAGAAGACTGGGTCAAGCGTGTGGCCAGCATAGTGGGTGGGGGTGTTCACCAGTTGCTTGAGTCCGAGGTTGGCTAGGTTGTCCAGCAGGGTGGTGGTGTTGTTGTCATTGTTGTTCTCCAGGTGGAAGTTCAGGTTCCCAAGGACGATGTAGTCCGCGGAGGCGAGGGCGTGCGGGCTGATGAAGTCTGCGATGGCTTCGCTGAATTGTGTACGCGGTCCAGGGGGTCTGTAGATGAGAGTCCCTCTGAGGGTGGTCTTGGGGTCGGTGTGTATCTGGAAGTGAAGGTGTTCGGCGGCGGTGAGGGCGTCGTCAGAGTTAGTCGTGATGCGGATGGTGTTCCTGTAGACGATGGCAATGCCTCCTCCGGTTTGGTTGATGCGGTCCTTCTGGGTGATCTTGTAGCCATCCGGGATGGCAATGGCGATGTCGGGGGGCTGAGGAGGCGTTCATCCAGGTTTCCGCGTGGAAGGCGACTTCCGCCGCTGTTGTGTCGAGGAGGTCCCAGAGTTCGACGGCGTGTTTGTGGACGGAACGGGTGTTTAGCAGGATGCACTTGAGGTGGTTGTTGTTGGCGCTTGGTCTGGCGGGCGCGGTGCTGGTCCGGAGGCAGGTGAATTTGCAGGCTTGGTAGGTGAAGGGTCCGTGGGAGCGTTTTGGGTTGGCACGGTAGCAGGCAGGTGATCGGCCGGTGTTGAGTGCGTGGAGGGCGGCGTCGTCGTATCTGAGGCGGGTCGCCTGGCTGCGTCGGGGGCCACGGGTACTTGCGCTGGGCGCGGTCCAGGTGCGGACGGGCGCAGACGGGCTTGCCTTAGGCGTGCCAGCGTTGTGGCCGTGCAGTGCCCTCCATTAAGAAGGTGGTGAGGGACGGAGGATCAGCAGGAGGGGGTCGGGCAGCGAATCAGGCGTGGGGGTTGGGCCGCAGGGGAGGCAGGGGCGGGGAGGAGAGCGGGAAAAAACGGCAGGAAGAGGCAGGAGGGGAGCGGGAGTGATGGCGAGGCAGCGAGGCAGGATGAGCAGAGGCAGCAAGGGGGGCGATGACGCTGTGGGGGGAGCGACCTGTCCTGGGAGCAGGGTCAAGGGTCGCTCCCTCACTGCGCAGTGGCCTCCATTAAGAAGGGGGCGAGGGAGGGAGGAGCAGGAGGGGGGGTCGGGCAGCGAATCAGGCGTGGGGGGGCGGGGCCGCAGGGGAGGCAGTGGCGGGAGGAGAGCAGGAAAAAACGGCGGGAAGAGGCAGGAGGGGAGCGGGAGTGACGGCGAGGCAGCGAGGCAGGATGAGCAGAGGCAGCAAGGGGGGCGCTGACGCTGTGGGGGGAGCGACCTGTCCTGGGAGCAGGGTCAAGGGTTGCTCGGAGTAATCTGAACTGTCGCATTTTCATACGAGAGAGATGGTTAGTAGTTGTTTTGGCAGCGATGACAAGGGAGATAGGTGGTGCAAGCTGCCTTGGCCTCCTGGTCAGAGCCCTGGCACTTAATATTTTACAAATTAAGCACTGCAGCCCAATAGTGATATATAGTTTTCAGGCCCTGGGTCCATGTGGTAACATATACTTGGGATATTTAAGTAAATTAAAGGTGCCAATTAAGGGTATAACAAATCTAACATATTTACAGAGTGAGCACAAGCACTTCACCACTGGTTAGCAGAGGGTAAAGTGCACAGACTCCTATAGCAAGACAAAATGGGGACAGCAAAATAATGTAAAATTCCGGGGGAATACCACACAAAAGCTGGTCATCTCCAACACCCACTTACTTTGTCACAATCCAGCACACTCATGCACTCTCTTTTAAAAAAAAATCTGTATTAACATTTTTCAAAATAGGAGCCCACCAATACCAAACACACCGGTATAAAGGTTGGAACTTCACCAAATGCAGTATAGATACAGCAGCACTTTCAGTTAGCTATGGATTGCAATTAATACAATCGCCCAGATTCTCACAAAATCTTGGAACATAGCCAGCAGCCAAAAATTCTCCGCTGCGTTGCGTGACAGGGAGGGAGTCGGAGAGCGCCATAACTACCGAGTTATGGCTCGCTCATCCCCTTTCCCTAGCGCCGGTGCTGATTTCAGCTGCTGTGTGCCAGGCACACAGCTTAACGCCATAGTTCTAGGGTGTGTGCCTGAGTCTACCATAGGTTTTGTATAGGAAGGATACACTTCCTGTACCAAATACTATGGCTAGACAAGTTTAAAACATTTTCCTACTTTGTATGTGTGCTGTAGAGTGCAGCATACATGCAAATTCAGAAAAGCAAGGAGAAATTAGAACATTTCCCTTTTTTAACGTCTGCTATTCAGCTCCGTTAGTTTTGGGCGATAAACCCTGTCTAATAATGTTAGTAGATAGGGTTAGCATATAAAAGCATGGATGGTTGCATGGGAATGCCCATATACCACCCATGTAACACCCCATTGATGCAAACTAATGCAAAGCACCGTTTTGCACTGCTTTGCGTTACTTTTTCATGCAAACCAACGCAAATAACAATTTGCGTTGGTTTGTTAATCACAAAAAATGTTTAGTGTTAAAAAAGTAATAATAAACCTCTGTGAATATTGCCCAACATATATTCTTGTCCATCTCTGGTGACTTAGCTCCGCCAAATGCTGTTGATTCGAGAGGTAATCTACATCAGTGTACTTTTTAGGGCGTGAAGAAGAGTCAAGTGGCACACAACTTGGTAGGGAAACCCTGCCTGCCGAAGAAAGCTTCCCCACCTCGACAGAACCAAGGTCCCGGTGCCGCGTTTTTCGTAAAACAAATGGCAGCAAATCACGGAGTCATTCTGCTCGAATTATGAAATAAGGTGCAATGGTGTATCATTATGCATTCCACATTATATTCATTGTTGGTTTCGTCTGCGCTGGAACCTCTTGAGAGTCATAGGGAGGAGGTGAGCGAGAGGCAGAAGTTAACGCTGCCCCCGGTTTTGCAGGACATTTAATAAGGTCTCTTCGAGTAATCAGATAAGGATTCTTGAATATTATTTCAAGTGTAATCCGGCCACTAGGTGGCACTGTTTGACCATGTTGCCTGTTTAAACTGGTCACTTCATACACATGCCACGTTTCAACCAGGCAACTTTGTCTTTACTGAGTCTGCATAGTAGAAGTGTGTAAATTCACAGTCCATAAGCACTTGCGTTACATATGCCACAGGTACGCTGTTTGGTAGTATATTCCAAGGTATTTACAAATGAAGAATGAAAGGACTTCCCGTTCCGTTCTACTAAATAGATCTTTCAGATTAATCAAACGTGTTCCCGAAATGATTGCAGGCCTATAAAATGTCTAGGATTAATGGCTACACCAAAACCTTGGTATTTGCAAAAGTATACCAAGAAAAAACAAGCATATACTACCAATAGCTACTTTTCATCAGGTAGTGGTGAAATCCATTATTTCATGTATAAGTCATTACGGCCAGAGCTGTGGACTTTAGATCTGGGGAACATCCTATGATTCTGGGCAAATCACAAAAAACATTATTATGAGTCTGGCGGTCCACGGAGTGCCAAACTCAAGGAGGCGGTCTCCCGACCGCCCTATAACGACTAGGGTGGGTGGGCTGCACTGGGACAGCTGCAACCGGCAGGGAATTGCAGTTTCCTGGCTGTTGTGCAGCAGTTCCGAGGCCGCAATACACAGCGGTCCAGCAAAGCATATTACGAGTTTCCTCTCCATCAAGGTTTTCATGGCGGTGAGCCCGCAATGTAGCAAAGAGGAAACAAAGGTGCCTCGCACCATGTAGATATATACAACACCCTAGTACCTGCACGGCATGGACTGCAGCAGTCCAGGCCGTGAAGGTCCCGCCTATGACATTCCCATTGCGGTATCTAGTCATAGGCACCGCCCTGGGAATGCCAAAGAACTCTCCGCCAGACCGGGAGAAAACTCCTGATCTAGCAGGCGGTTCCTACACGGATTTAGTGATGCAGGAGCGGGTGGTTCCACTCCTGCACCACCAAACTCGTAATGAAGCCCTTAATCTCCACGGACCTACCAAAAAAAAAAAGGAATGTGACCTTGTGTAGTGTAACTAGTGCTCATGTAAAGTGAGCAGGTCGAGTTCATGCTATATAAAACTGCAAAAAAAAACTGACTGTGAGTGCAGTGCCATGGAAAATATAGTGAGGTTTGGACATTTTTTAATACTTCTAAACCAGTTCAAAATAGTGAAAACAGATAATACGATCTCGCAAAGAGGATACTTTTATGAGTGTAGCACACCGTTGCTTGCACTCTAAACCACGGGTGTGGATTTCTTATAATTCTAGAGCACATTCAAGCTGATGATTTTCCCATTTGTTCATTGTGTCATGTATTTTTATCATTTTAGCTTCCAGCATTAATTCTAATTGCATAATGCTCTTGTTTATGTTTGATGACTATGAGCCTCATACACAAAAGCTATTTTGGAGTGTGCAAAGTAGTACTATGTTACATACTGCTAATCTCCACCTCACTTATCTTTTTTGTAGAAAAGATCTCTACAAATGTATGTATAGGATTTAGTAGTACAAGCTGAAGGGACAAACAGGAGAGGTGGGACAAAGGGGATTAAGTACTACAAAATGTGTGAGGTTGAGGGAAATTTAAGGAGTGATTTAAGGAGGGACATAATACAAAAGCGCAATCTCAAAAGAGTAAGACAATTGCCACTCGCAAAATAGACTTTGATTTGTACTACAGATTTACTACTAACAAAATAGACAGACTCAAATGTACTCCAGCCAAGCCTTGGAGTAAGACAGGTATAACAAAAGGCCAGTCACTGGTCCTGAAACACGTTCACAGAGAAATAAAAAGCAAACTATTTTTGAAAGCTTCACCCCTTTTTAAACAGATTGTATTTTTTTTTACAAATAAATATTCAGTATACCTTGAATTTATAATGAACATTCACGAAAATATATTTCAACAAGGCTCACATGACACTCAACACACCTGCTAATGAAAGGGATGAGGGAGTGAACAGTCAGGAACACACCGCCCATTTCCAGATGTAACTCATTATAGCAGCAACCAATCACATACAGAATGACCACATGAGAAATTAATTCATCTACACAAAGCATTTAATTTGTTCACTGTGTTGGTGAATGTCTTTGGAGATTTGCCCAAAAGTTTGAGGAACAATTACTTGCGGAGGAGAGAGAGGGTTTACAGGCAAAGGGTCTTTGGCATGTCCAGTCAAGCAGGCATTGCCAGATACTGCTTCTCATCTGAAGTGATCCTTGACATGGTTGCAGACTTGGAGCAGGGGCTTGATTGCCCACCTCCACTTCCTGGCTACTGGGTCTTTCCAAATAGCCACTGGATTTGCTATCTCACTGCAAGCCAATTTCTGCTTGTGTCAGGTACTGAGATACATCACCAGCCAGATGCACCAATGTATCACCATGCCACAGCCACATTTGTAGACAGGAAACAGGACGGGCAAGGGAATTCTATGCCATTGCACGCTTATCCTACATATTAGGAGCAATTGATGACACCCTCCTGGCACTTCAACCACCTTGCAACAGGCAGCATAATTTACTCAACAGTCACTACTGACACTTCATTAATGAGCAAGCTGTCTGAGATGCCACAGACCGTTTTACCGATGTGTACGTTGCTTCCCTAAATGCACACAACACAGCTATATATTCTTATACTCTGACAGTCACCTATTGCATATCAGTTGGTTGCTAGGGATTTCACTGACCTGACTAAATGGTAAGTTATAATAATTCCGTTAAACAAAGAGAGAGTAAGGGTATTAGAGTTGGGAACAGACTCCCAGTCCCCTAGGGTCAATATAACAAAACAAAAAGAGGTAGTATCCCAAGGAAAAACGACGTCCTCGTGAAATAGCGAGATGGAGAGAGAAAGCATAGGAAATATTCTTTCCTTATGTAAGAAACCCCTCTCTCATCATCGGGGTCCACTCCGCCACTTCCTCGTACATAGGCCCATGAATGTCCAGAAATCTTCACTGTGTTGCTAGGGGCTTCTGGATTCACCAGAAGAAGCTTTCCTATCTGTTGCAGACTGTTTGTCAAATCTGAAGGTTAAACATTTGACTTTAGTTACACGCTTTGTCTTCATTGCGATATGCATGAAATTGCACCTCTTCTGGCCTAACGCGAACTGTAGCTTTTTGACAGTGCTGGATGTTTTCTGGGTGCGTTTTGCCTTAGCGATTTAAAAACAATATCTCTGGTTTCCTTTAACCTATTTTTATTAGCTTGTTGCTTTTTAAACGTTTAGTTTCTCAATTTTTCTTATTTGTCTTGGGAATGGTATCCCTTGGCATCGATTCACCAGAATGCCAGGAATAGCGGAAGTGACATCATATACCCTTAGACCTTAATGATATCATAGGAAGTACCGTCATATGATCCCTGACCCTGATGTTTTCCAGGAAGGCATGTCATATGACCCTAACATCAGAAAAAAATAGGATTTTGATTTTCTAGAATCCTAAAGTATAGTGAGTTATTTTGGATTAAGAGGCGTAAGACAAACAGTAAAAAAACATATTTATGTAGTGATATAGAATAATAACATAACTGTGTGTACTGTATGGATGTGTTTAGAAAGAGGTCCTATGTGTTGCCTGGATTAGGGAGGAACTACGTCTGACCTAGCTGTAGCACTTGTTTCAGGGACTAAGGAAGAGAAACAAGTAATGTGTGAAGGTTAATATTAACAATTTACTCTATTAAGAGTAGGCATTTTAGAGTGCATCCCATAGGGTTTCTGGGTCTATGTATGGTGTATCGTTATCTATAATGTAGTCCTTGATGGCTTGCTCTATCTTGTCTTTATCCTCTTGCTTTGCTGTGACTACATTGTTGAATCACCACCTGCGGGTGGGATTTTCATTGTGACGCCCTTCTAGCTATAGACTGATGCATGAATGGTCTGATACTGTTCTTGGCTATATATCAGTGTGTTCTATCAGGTGTGTGTGTGAGCCTGAGATGAAAATGTAGTCTATTCTGCTATATAAATTATGTGGTGCTGAGTAGAAAGTGTAATCTCTGATGGTGGGGTGCTGGAGTCTCCATCGATCTTTCAGGTTGAATCTATTGCAAATGTTCTTTAGGGCGGTGTGTGAGGCTAGCGGCAGGGCGTGAGCCCGTGACTGTCTGTCCAAGGTGTAGTCTAATGCGAGGTTGAAGTCTCCTGCCATGATTATCATGTCATTTGGAAAGTTTGGTTCCAGTCTACGCGAGATCCTCTCCCAGTACGCTGTGTCGTCATTATATATGTTAACTACCATTATCGTCTCATCTCCCCTCTTCAAGTGTGTTATTAGCAGTCTCCCTTCCTTGTCATGTTGCTGGTTTACAATTGTTAGCTTTGATTTTCTATTTACCAGAATGATAACTCCTCGCTTCTTGCCTATTGCTGGGGAGCATGCTACTTCTCCTATCCATCTTGCTCTAAGTTTGGTCGAGTCTTCAGTGGAGAGTTTGGTTTCCTGTAGTAATTTGACACCCCCTTTGGGTTTAGCTAGGTAATCTAGTATTTTCCTTCTCTTGACGGGATGATTAAGGCCTTTAACGTTTAGGGAAACTATCTTCAGGTCTGCTGATAGGGGAGAACTGTTATTCAACTTGTTGGCGGCGTTGTTATGATGTGTCATGGTTTACGTTGATTGGGCCTCGTGTTTCTATCGCCTGTTACCTTGGTTTCAGACTGTGGACTAGGATGGCAGTAGAGCTTAAGCGACTCCTGGGTTGTAGTGGGGTGTGTCAGAGTAGTTGACTTACCTAACCCTATTACACCGACTGGACTAAACAGAGACAAGACAAGTATAAAGATGTTGCCTAAACCATACGGACATGCAATACTGACAAAACAAACTCCCCTCCCCGATCCTCCCTCCTTTCCCTCCCCCCTGCATTAAGCCCTCGTACTGAAAGCGTGCGATGGCAAGATCCCCCCACCCCGCTCTCCTCCCTGGGACATACATACTGTTTTGGTAAAGAAAGAAAAAAATAAAAAGGAACAGTGAGGTTTTATCATTGGTTATATGTAACGGTTTAAGCATTTAGAGTTAGATATTTGGTTGACTACTTTGCAAGTTATACCCCCATGCGTGCTTTGGCACATTTTAGAAAGGATATTCTCTCAGTCTCTCATGGTCCTGCATCATATAGTCCTTTGCCGGGTAGATTCATGTCTCTGTTGCAGTGTTCTCAGTATCTCTCTTGTTAGAGACTTCGGCCAGTCTGTCTCCTGGAGTGGGTGTTTTGTCCGTGCGTACCTGTATAGTTCATGGTGCCTTCCTGTGCTCCTTTTCTTAGGTCACTGGTTAATCCTCCCTGCGTTGGCCGCGCGGGGTCGTCTGAGGTAGATTCGGTCTATTTTACTGCGTTTGTCCTATTACTTCTCTGTGTGTATCTTCTGTTGGATGAGGTAGTTTTAGTCTGCCTGAGGTAGGGTCATGGTTTGGCATGGCGTACTATGTTGTTTCCGAGGTGGTGTGGCATTTACTCCACTTGTAGCTCCAGTGAGGCCCTTCTTTTGCTTGACTGCGAGTTAATTGTTTCCATTTCCTGTTGTGTTGGGCAGCTTAGGTACTTTGTTAGCTCTCCAGGGTTTTCGAAGAAGTGTGTTTTCCCCTTGTCTGTGACTTTGAACCTTGTGGGTCCCACGAAGGAGAAAAGGATGCCCTCCTTCCTAAGTTTATCACGTTGGTTCAGGAAGCCTTTCCTTATGTCCACAGTAGGTTTTGAGTAGTCTAGTGTGATCACTATCTTATGGCCATTCCATTGCAAGTTGTGGGTTTTTCTTGCTACTCCAAAGATGGCTTCCGTCTGGTGTGATCTTAGAGGTTTGCATAATATTGGTCTCGATCCTGCTCTATTAGTTGTTTTGAAGGCCGGTACTCTGTAAGCCTTATCCAGTTCAAACAGGTTTTCAAATTTGAGGTTCATGAGTTTCGGGATTAGGTTCTGGATCAGCGCCATGCATGAGCCCGCTTTGTCCTCCTCTCCCTCTGGGATACCTAAAATCCTTATGTTACCTTTCCTGTTGCGATCGTCTAGCTCTGCAGGGTGCTTTAGGAGTTTTTCAGTGGTCCTAGTTAGTGTCATCACAGCTTGGTTTGTGCGGAGGTCTCCGTCTTCTATGTCGCTGACCCTTTGTTCCACTACGCTCAATCTGTTGTTTGCTGCATGAATGTCGGCTCCGACGGCTGCCAGATTGAGTTGAATTGCGTCTGTGGTTTGCTTGGTCGACCTTGCCAGATCATGGACTTCTGCTAGTTTTTTGAGTATCATGTCCAGAGTGCTGTTGATGTCAGGTTTGTGTTTGATTGGCGATTCAGCTAGTGTCTCTGGTTTGGTTTTCTTCGGGTGCTGCACAATCTTGCCCTCATTGCCCGCTTGTGATAGGGTGTCCTGGAACTTCCTAGAACAGGCCATGCGAGAATACAACCTAGGAGAAAGTTACATTAGGAAGGTGATGGCAATGTATAAATCACCCAAAGCACAGATAGCTATTAATGGTACGACCTCACATCACTTCAATCTCCAACGAGGGACAAGACAGGGATGCCCCTTATCCCCCGCACTGTTCCTCCTGGCTCTCGAGCCCCTGATTAAAGATGTAATAACGAACAGGAGGATAGCAGGAACTACAATCAATAAAACGACAGCAAAAATGGGAGCGTATGCAGATGACATACTCAAAATTACAGAAGACCCAGAAACCTCTATCACTGCCCTAATGGACACCATAGCGTGATACTCTGCGCACTCAGGATACAACCTAAATAGGGACAAGTCAGAATGTATGCCACTTAACGTGCACACGCATAGAGGTAATAGGAGACTCAGGACTAACCTGGCAACCCGGGTTCGTCAAGTACCTGGGGATCCGATTCTGGAAGAGCCTAAAAGCCACTCTCGAACACAACGAGAAATTAACCCTAGCGAAGATCAAAGTACTACTAGAAACCTGGCTCCCAAATTTATCACATCGTGGGAAAGAATAGACACCATAAAAATGATGGTCACTCCGGTGGTCAACTACCTGGCAAGCATGATACCACTCACTCTATCGGACGAGTTCCACCGCAAGATAGAACAAATGATAAACACGTTCCTATGGCGTGGCAAGAAACCAAGAATAAGCCTACAAAAACTAAAACTAGAGAAGAAACTAGGGGCCCGATGTAGGTAACTCTGATTTACCGACTCTAGAATACCGAATTTTACCGATTCGGTATTCTAGATTTGGCAAATCAGATGTAGGAAAAAATTCGGTATTTTTTACCGAATCTGTATAATTGCCATTGATTCCTATGGGCCTTGAGGCCCATAGGAATCAATGTCAATTACCAAATCGGTAAATACCGATTCGGTAAAATTACCGAAATGTCAAGGGGGACAGGGTGTCACTTTGACACCCTGTTGCTCCCCTGATTCTGGCATCTGGCTTGTGTGCCATGTGACACACCTACATGCCCTTAGGGCATGTAGGTGTGTCACATGGCACAGGTGTACATGCAGAGATGTGCATTTATACAGGAATTCGTTATTTACCATAAAATAGTATTTCATGGTAAATAACGATTTCTTAAGGGCCTGTGGCACTGTTTTCATCTAGATTTTACCGAATCTGTACATTTTGGGCCCCCTACATATCAAAAACCAAATACCGGTAGGTAACGGCCGAAATCGGCCGTTACCGACCGGTATTTGGTGTCCTACATCGGGCCCTAGGTGGTCTAAACATGGCGGACTTCAGGACATTCCAGACAGTTTTTATAACTCGAACATAGTATTAAAAACTCAAACTGGGAATCGCTATGGTGTAATGCCAAAATAAAATATAGAGGGAAACCCCTGGACATAGACCACTGGAAAAGTTTAGGATTCTCGATTCCGGCCCAACTGGAAGACGGGGGCAATCCCCATAATTTCAACACCCTAAAAGCAAGACATAACCTTCCGGATATAGAGCTTTATAACTTCCTCAAAATAAAAACAGTCCTAGTAAAATCTAAGATAACAAGACACAAACCCTTGATTATCCAATACATGGAGAACTTAAACAAAGTGGGCCACATGGTATCCCACCTCTACAAACTTTTCCGTCCTCAAAACTGAACAACAAATCTAGCAAGTACTGGGAATCGCAACTTGGCTCCACACTCACAGAGCAGGAAATGCATACCCTCTGGGCCTCATCATCGAAAAATATGATATCCCCGACCCTAGCGCAGACAAAATTCTGGCTATTGCACAAGACATATTGGACTCCAGCACGCTTAGCAACGTTGGGGATGAGAGAGAACGACCGCTGTTGGAACTGTGATATAGAGGAAGGTGACTTAGCACATCTTATCTTCCAGTGTGCTAAAGTTAAAAAAATGTGGCTAAAAGTACTAACATTCACTAACAACGCACTAGGCTGCACACTCAAAGAGGAGTTCGCCACACTCACCACGGCTCTCATAACAGCAAATGTAAACACACAAGACAGATACCTCCTAGACTTTTTACTAACAGTAGCAACAAAAACGGTACTCTCCAACTGGAAGGACACAGCCAAAGTCACATTCAAAGGATGGCTGAACTGGGTTACCTAACTGAGGGGAGCGGACACAACAGCACTAAGAAACTCGCCCTGGAAGAACCCCAGCAGAGGGATGTGGTCAGCCCTCGATAAAACCCTATGCCACTACAAACCCCCATGAACCTTAAAAAAAAAAAAAGTTGCAGAAATAGATTAAAGTACAGCCAAAACCCCACATGAACCAAAAAAGGATAGTAGGGGACAAAGAATACTCCCAGGACTCCACATGGGGCCAACAGTAAGAGCGGTTAAAAAGGATCAGAGTAGTTAGAAAGAAATAGGGTGGGGCAGAGACCAAACCCGTACAACCAGATCAAGCTTTATGCCGCCCCCAGAACTTATACCAGCACCCACGCGTCCACGTTATGTGTTAGTTGTCGCAATACCTAAATCAAGTATGACCACCACACACCATTTGTTTAGTGTTTTATGTTGCAAGCACTATTAGCAAGGAAGCGATGGTAGTGTAATAATGTAACAATGTATTAATCCTCCAGCAGCCCACCACCAGAGGCTGGGGGCCTTGTAACAACAAAACCTGCGAAATGTATATGTTTTGTGTGATACTGTGTATATGTGAAAAAATCTCAATAAAAATATCCTTACGGCATTTTAGTGCTTATGTATGAGGGATATGCTTGTGCTATGTCCATATCGTTATAGCATGAGGGCATAACAAAATAACAGTAGTGGTTAAAAGAGAACTAGTTGGGATAGAGTTGTATAGATTTCTTACCTGGAATGACATGATTCTCAGGAAAAGGCAGCACATTTATCAGGTCAGGATAGAGCAGGGTGGAGTGAACATGCTCCTTGATTGTGGTGGGGTGGAAGCGGAATCTAAGTCTGCTAGAAGAATAGCCTTTTCACCTGAATCCTATATACCTTCTCCTTCTCCCTGCTCCTGTTATCCTATGATGTTTGCTTACTGTCTTCCACAGTGCATGCCTCCTAACCAAATGCATTAAGTTGTACCGCAACAAAGTGCCACAAGGCTGTCTTCTCCACTCCACTCAGAGTGCATGGAGGCAAAACTTGTAGGTGCCTGTAGTGATTTTCCACAAATGTAACTGCTAGGCCTTTCTCCTCCTCAGTGATGTTCCTCTTCTTCTTGACTGTGGCTGGCTGAGTTGAGGACTGTGGTGTGCTAGTAGTGAGGCAGTTCAAGTGCAAGATTACTGAGCCTAGGGTGTGGGATGTATTTATGTGCTGTGTGAATGTGTGACAGGTGTGTGATTTACTACATGTGTGGACTATTTACTTATTCGCTTCCATTTGGAGAGTTTGGTCACTGGCATCCAGAGATCTCCCCAAACAGGTGGCAGAGATCTCCCCAAACAGGCTGATGATGAAATAAGAGTGCAAAGCTACAAGAAGAAAACTTGGCGGTTGTATATCCACTTTTAGAGACTTCATCCCCTCATTTGAGGTGTTGAAAACTCAAAAGTCTACATCTAGGTACAAATCTGCACATGGAAATGGTGAATTCCATCCATGAGACGATTTACAGCTTGGTGTAGTTTTAGAAGTACATGTAAGTAGATCTACACAGGCAAGCTTACCTCTGACTGTTTGTGGAAATATATGGCATATGATGGGGATTTCTGGCATTTAATGTAAGGCAGACATTGGATATGTTGCGGTAGGATATGTGAGTACTTCATGAAAATGACAAGCGGATCTTTGGGAATCAAATTCACGTTCACTAAAAATGGAAAGCTGGCGCTCCAGGTCAAAGAAAAATGTGTTTTCGTGAAATTGATAAGTCTTGTCCAAAGCTTGTTTTTGGTAAGCCTCTCAAATCATGCTTCTTTTCAAGAATTTAACAATCACATCCATTGTAATTGAGCCTGAAAGGAATAATCAGTCTATTTTGAATATTAATTAATAACCACTACTGTATAACATAAATGTACTGGTAGCTTCCCAAATGATGAAGCAAATCTATTGCAACTCTCTCCCATGGGCTGAGGAACAGCCTGGCTACTACTTTTTGTACTGACCAACAAGTGACTTATAAACAACTTTCACCCACATGAACCTTTGTGTTTGGCGTTTTTGAACTTTGACGCATAATATTTCTCTTAGTGGGTTTATACAAGTCCCTAAACTAGGACAATCTTACTAGCGTGTGCACATGATCCGTTCTTCTTCCTTATGGTTTAGGCCTCCCTACACCATCTCAGGGGTTGTTTTTCCTTTGGGTTTGTGTTCCCCTGTCCTGTTTTGCACAGCATGCCTACCGCACAAACTTTTCAGCAGCAAGATCACACTGCTCAGAGCGCCATTGCTTCCTGCTCTCCCAACTCAAACCCATTCTCTTTCAAACTCTCTCCCATGGGCTATCCGGCAATAGCCCATTTCTTAAAGGAGTTTTCATGACAGAGCATTGTTTATTACACAAAACACCCTCCCTACATACAATGACAAAAACTTCAACAGAACTATCTACAAGGCCACCAATAATGTAACTGCAGAATGTTCTTTGTAGATGTGATATCTAAATGACACATGTACACACGGTAAAAATGTGTTGTATATTATATTGTATTGTATTGTAATTGCATTTATTTAGCGCTTACTACCCCTGACGAGGCGTCGAAGTGCTTTTTCGAAGGGTAGCACGCTACTCCGGGACCCATGGAGGATTAGTGTTGAATTAGTATAGTGAAACATGCAAGTACATTTTAAGTGGTGGATAGGTTAGTCAGTTATTTGGATTTGGAATGATAGCAGAAGGATAGAGGAGGAAAAAAAGAGGTTTGTATTTATATAGCGCTTGTTACCCCTGATGGGGTGTTGAAACATGCTATTCAGGAAGCACATAAAGGATTAGTGGTGAATTAATATGGTGAAATATGAAAGTAATTTCAGTGGTGAATATTAGTCAGTTTTTTGGAGTGAGAAGGATAGCGGAGGGATAAAAGGGGACGAAAGGTTTGCATTCATACAGCACTTGTTACCCCTGATGGATGTTGAAGCGCTTTTCTGGCGAGTAGCAGGCCACTCCGGAACTCATAAAGGATTAGTGTTGAAATTTAGTATAGTAAAATATGAAGTAATTTGAGTAGTGGATATGTTATTCAGTTATTTGGGTAGAGAAGGGTAGGTGACGGGATAGTGAAGCGAAAGAGGTTTGTATTTATATAGCGCTTGCTACCCCTGATGGGGTTTTGAAGCGCAAGTAGCACGCTACTCTGGAACCCAACAGGATTAGTGTTGAATTAGTATGGTGAAACATGAAAGTAATTTTAGTGGTGGATATGTTAGTCAGTTATTTGGACAGAGAAGGGTTGGGGAGGGGTAGAAAAGAGGGAAGTGTTTAGAAAGGTTTGTTTTGGGGGATCAGTATAGTAAAAGAGGTGTAAGATGTTGCAAGGAGGGGTAGAGTAGGAGTGAGTCTAGAAAGGGTTATTGTAGGGATCATAGTAGTAGTATGGGGTTTGGGTTAAGTGAGAGAGTGGATGTAGAGGATATATTGAGCAAAGTATAAGCTGAGAAATAGGGAGGTGCATTGGAAATGCTAAATCAGAAGAAAGTGATAAATATATGGATCCATAAGTACATTGAAAGTATATAGATGCATAATAGAGGTATGTAAAGTGGGCAGCATTTCTGGCCCTGGCCCTGTCAGTCTCGGACAGGCTCAAACAGGCAACTGCCCTTGTCCTCTCCTCCCTTAACAGGCTCAAACAGGCAACTGCCCTTATCCTCTTCATCCTTAACAGGCTTAAACAGGCAACTGCCCTTGTCCTCTCTGCCCTTAGCCTCGACGCCCGGGCTGAGATGCTCTCAGCCTGGCCTTTTATAGCCCTAGTAATCAGGTGACCCCTTCAGCCAATGGGAACCCAAGCCCTAACACTATCCAATCACAACACAAGCCCTAAAAATCTAGAACCAATAGGAGACCAGGACCTTACAGCCAATCTTAACCCTAGTCCAAGCACCCAATCAGTTCAAAAACCCTAATCTTCATGTAAAATAGAGGCCCTAGCCCTACCAGTAGTCCCACCCCAAGTCCAAGCAACCAATGGCACAGGAAGCCCTTGTCCCTACTTCCAATAGAAAGTCTAACCCTAATCTTAGTCCCACAACCAGTCCAGCAACCAGTCACACCAGAAGCCCTAATCGCTACTTCCAATTAAAAGTCTAACCCTAGCCCTAGTCCCACCCTAGTCCCAACAACCAATAACACAGGAAACCCTAGTCCCTCCTTCCAATAGAAATCCTATCCCTAGCCCCAACTCTGATTGAATCACAGACCCAGAAACCAATCAGAACACTCAAATACCCAACCAATGAGGACACTAACCCTAATCCAATAGAAACATCAGATACAACCACCAATCAGTGTACACATGTACCAAACAATATCAGACCATATAAGGTTCCAGCGACATCAGACAAAGTTTGCTGGCCAGGGAGTTGGAGAATGCTTTTCCTGTTCAGAATCTCCTAAGAGACAGACAGGCTCAATCCACACTTTGGACTTCTGCAGGTAAAGGCCTCACTAACTTGAAATCTAGCAATACTGTTTGAATAAAACTTTACTTCCTCTACTGGCCAAAAAACGAAGTGCACAGTCCCTAGTAAACACAGTTTAAACAGCTCACAGAAACATCCTCTGGTGTAGAATATCCCTGTTGCTGGGTGTGGGGGGAGGCAGGGGGGCTGGTTGCACTGGCTTGTGAACACAAAATGGTGGCTGAGGGTGCACTGTTTTAACATACAGGTCTATGCACCGATCAAAGGAGACATTTGGAGGGAAAACTGAAAGTCATCAGCAATGAGAGGGAAAAAGTACAGAGTTTGGACTGCAAATCCCACAATTCAACACGTTAAATGGAAGCAATCATGGGCAGGAAAAAACACAAGTTTAAAAAACAAAACAGGTGATAAAATATCCAATCACAGGCAGGTTAAAACTACAATTTTTAAACTGTAACAACCACAGGCAAAGACAGAAATCACAGAAAGGGTAAATCGTTTTTTAAAAAACTTTTGTTTTGGAGAAGAGACAGCTCCCTTAAACCATTGCTTTGAGTTGTTGCCTGGATGTGGCAAGAACAACTGCTATGTAGAAACTAAGAGTGCATGTGTTGGGAGGTTATATTAGGCCCTATGGGAACAGCCCAGACCGAACTGCAAGGCCAGGTCCTCCCTAGATCGGAAACAAACATCCCGTGACCTGCCCCAGGGTATTTCACCCCTCCCCAGCCAGGCCAGCCTCAACCAAGTGGCACAGTGAGCAAGGGACCCACGCCTGGGCACACCCATCCTACCCAGGGGGAAACGTGTTACAGCAAACAAATGATGGACGGAATGCCGACAATGCAAACATTCTCCCCCAGCCAAAAGATATGGGCCAAATCCATCGGTCCCCCGACCACCACGCGACTCCAGCCTGGACCTAGCCAGGTGCAAATCAGTCCCGACCCTGCGCCCCACCGGAACAGTCCAGACCGAACCGTCAGGCCAGGTTCTCCCTGGACCGGAAACAAGCATCCTGCATTCTGTCCATCAACTGTGTGTCTTTTGCTTTCTCGCCCAAAGTGCACCAGGCACGCCAAGACGTGGGTCCCGGGACCACTGCGCCACTGGAACCAAGCCATCCTGGCTGAAGAGGATAGAGGCTTGATGGTAACCATGTCTTTCTTTTCTTACAAATGTATTTGCTGACCACCCCTCTCTAACATATTGATTAGCCTCCCAGTAAATGATGTTTCTGAGTCAACCTTCTTCCCTATCTTCAGGTTAAATGTCTCCATTACTCAGTTTGATCACAAATTATTAAAACATTGAAAATTGTAAATCTATTATTTTTGGAGTGGTAGTCTGGGTAAAGGTTTGTTTTAGTGGGAAGTGTATTTAATCACATCTTTTAGAAAAAAATGTAATCATTTAATTCACAAATAAATTATTTATGAAAAAAATCTATTTTATTCAACTTAAAATGTTAAGTTAGTGATTATATTATTTTAGTTGTAATTGTAGTTTCACTGTAAGTTTCACCATTAATTTTTACAATAATATTTAAACATTTTTTAAAGGTGCAAACATAATAATGTTTAAAAGATGGATTTCAGATATTAAAAAGTAAGTAATATAAATGTTGAAATAGAGTGACCTGTATAGATATAATTAGTAAGTTAAAATTAGAAAAATACACTTTGTTAACATATATTCAGAAAAAAGTAATGAACTTTTGCTGGTTTACATTAAAAGAAAAAGTATAATTAAAAATAAATTGGTATTTATTCTATTATAAATTAGGGTTACTGTTAATATTTCACGATTCTAAAATGATCGTTGAGTTGGAGTAAGAAAAGTGAATTTGATCCGGTTAAATGTTTGCATTTATCCCCATGAAAATGTAGTTGGTGTTTGAATAGTACATTTGTCACCCCTGAAGCTATACATCTTCCCTTAACAAAAGTGGAATTGGAGATTAAGTATTTAATATGACCACCAAAGATGTATGTGTTGGGAGTAGCGGTTCAGATTTATTATACTAACAGATTTATTATACTAACTCCAATCCCAGTTATACTTGCGCAAATGTTTATATAATTGGGTGGTCAGATTTAGTATTCTAATTCCAATCCGACTTTAATGGGAGAAATGTATGTGTACATGTTTTTTTGGTGGGGATTATTTCTATTATTCCGATTCTATTTCTATTTTCATTTATAATGTTTTTATTTTTGGAGAAATCAGGTAAAAAATTGCAACACCAAACTCACTTACAATTGGGAAAACATATACATTAGTGTATGAAAGAGTTCATTTTTTAAGTTTAGTTCCCAGTTCAATTAATAAAATGTTGTTTTGGGGGGATGAGGGCGTGAGCATTCAAATGTACCATTCTAGCTCAATCCCACTTAGAATTAGGAAAGTACATATACTTAAGAGTTTCAGATTGTCCATTCAAACGCTAAACCAACTTTAAATTAAGATTATGAATACTTTTGGCGTTCGGCATGTGTGTCTGCTGCTGCTGCTATTGAGTCTGGGGGGATCCTAGAACTCTCTGTGTTTGTCAACTGTCCCTTCATAGGAGCATCAGGTAATCAAAAAGGGAGATTTAGTATAGATGTCTAAGAGTGCATGCAAACAACGAAGATGTATTCAAAGTAATCTGAAAAGAGAGTTCGTTTTTCTCCACTGGTTCTGTAGAGTTGTGAGTGCAGTAGTATATTGTAGTGTTCTCAGTAGGAGGTACAAAAGCTAAGGCTATACGTTTTTTATTTCAAAATCAAATTCAACATTGGTTACATAGTCAATGCTTAATGTGGCCTTTTATTAATGTCTCTGTATGGCCTGATTTAAAAGAAAATTATACCATTGTATTGTTCTTTCTAGGTATACCTTTAAAATTGTAGGAGCATTGCTTGGTCAAAGTCCATTGCAATATTTCTAGGCCATAAATTGTTGTATTTTCTTTAATAATTGATAGTATTTTGTTGTAGGGGCTACTTTTTAATTGGGCAGTAGTGCATAGATTTGTCAGTTTTCAGGTAAGCCAGTGATGTCCCTGAACACCTACGCAGGTAAGGAAGATGAAAAGCACATCCACATTAGGAATTGAGAATATTCGGAAAATAGACTGGAAGAGATGTTCATTTTATTTCCGGAGGCTCTGTTGCAGTTCGTCGTGGCCAGGGACTCGGTGCCCCAGAAACTCAGGCGAAACCAGTTGGAGGGGGAGGAACCTGCACAAGGCTGACCCGCGCCACACGCTGAAAAGGAGCTATGCACCGTTCGCGCCCATCAGAGACCAGGGGAGGCTGGGCTGGGCTGCCCCCCCTTGGTTCTCTGTTCTCGGCCGTTCTGTCATCATCATCGCCTAACACGACCTGAAGAGCAGGAGCTTCTTTGGCTTTGCTGCGGAAGGCTGTATCAGGATTAACACCTGGAGGACTTTGATCTTGGACTCATAGTAGACATAGTAGACATTCCTGCACAGGTAAGAGCCCTTTTTGCTCATTTAAGGCGCATGCTGGGCTCTGTGTGTGAACTGATGGGAGTAGTGGCCTGAGCCTTTTTGCCTCCCTTCTTGCCTCCCTGTCATCAACTGACGTCAACTCGCAGTCTTGCTGGATATATCTCCTCTGATTTTTTTGTTGTCATCTTACTGGCACCTTTTTTTTCTTTTTCTTTGGGAACTATTACATTTCTCAACTGCATAGCCTGCAGTACATAGTCGGGCCATTTCCCAGGAATTCAATAATAAACTAGTGTAGTGCTTTAGTTGCCTACCACTGCTGAGCAGTATTTCAAGAAGTGACACTGTGCCAGCTGGATTGCAGATCGGAAAATTCTCCAATACACAGCTCGGTTATCCATTTTGAAATCCATTAGAATTGTGTCGCTTGATAATAAGATTTTAAATCTGACACGCCCAAGCTGCCTTTGTCTGTTGGAAATTGGAATGTTTTAAGCACCACTGTATTTCTACCTCCTCCCTAAATCAGTTCTGCCACTAATGACATTTGCGTTTCCAATATTTTTTGTGGTTGTGTCACAGGTATGTATATAAAATAATATAAAAATCATGGAAGTAGCACCAACTTTGGGCGCGCTATTTTGCTTATTGATGAGCAGTTTAAACTGTTCTAAAATATAGTTGACACATGAGTTGATGTGATGTGTCTGCTGATTTTCCCATCTATTACATCTCTGTCTGTGTTGTAAACATTTATTTTCAAGTGTTGGGAAAAGGCCACCTCTCATCTAAGAGCCAGTGGACTTATCATTGCGGTTTGTGGTAAGTCCCTGCAGAGTAGTGGGAAAGCACAGGATAATTTCCCATTTACCTTTAGGCCTAACACCTCTCCAGTATCCCAAAATACCTCCAAAATCGGTCTCTGACCAAGTTCTATATTTCAAAGGTATTATAGTAAGTCATCTGGATACAATGATATCAAATGAGTATAGCCCCTTAAAATACCTCTGGAATCAGGGGCATAGCTTTAGGGAGGGTGTTTAGGTGTTGCACCCCGTAATACATGTATTTTCTGGAAAATAGTTGGGTACAGGCGCTTTCAGCTGGGTATGGTGAGGTGTCTGTTGGGTTGGAATTTTTGCATATACACAGACAAAAACGTTTTGAAAATCTTCAAAGTTGTTGGTTATTTTACAAAGTATTCTGTGCTCTCTCACTTAATACCCCTACCAATTCGCATTAATCTCCCTGTCCATGGTCCCTTTAGCCCCTCTCATGCTTTATGCTTGTCATAAGGTGTATTTCAACATTATATGCTAGCACGATTGTTGGAAAAACAGAAGCTTAACCCCCCCCCCAATCTTACTGACCAAGTGACGCACCTGTCTGCCATTGCCCTGCTCACACATTTTTGATCAAGGGTTCTGTCTGCAGTTAAGACGAACAGGAGGAGGGGAGGCTGACCCTTTGTAATTGCCAAGCTTCAGCTATAACTCTGATATTTCAGACTTGGGCTATCAGGTCTGTATGTGATAAATTGATACAGGGTAGGATTTCACCTCCAACTTGTATCTGAGGCAGCGCTAGGAACAGATATTCCTTTTTATTTTTACTTTATTTTTCAGTTTTATACAAACATGAATACGATATACAGTACATTGCGGTATACGGTGTTGGTAATAACAATAAATATATGTGATATGACACGTGTTATATGATACAGTTACTGGTACAGATGTTCAATGAAATGTGGGTGAAAATCGAAGACAATAAGGCGTTCAACAGAGTGCTTCGTAGTGCATGGAAATCTTCGTTACTCCGAGCATTAACTTATCCCAGATAACATCACAATGAGAGTGGCGGATAGCAAGGATTTTTCAGCCTCATGTATATTCGTCCCATGCCCCGTGTCTAGCCGACCCCCTCAGGAACGATACCACTAGCTATCTGTGAGGCTTGTTTGGATTGTTTCTTAGCAATGTAATTCCTATATGGGCCCAAAATGTCTACTGGTCGTGATGAGCTAGGGATCAGCGTAGAGTATTCTTCGCATTTAATATTGCAAAACGCTAAACTGCGAAGCCATGATTGTAGTGACGGGACCCGTTTCCTGCCCCATAGTAGCGCAATCTCCCGCTTAGCTAACAGGAAACCCAATGCTGCCAATTTCCTGACCTTTTTAGGGAAATTAACCACGTATCCCAACAGTGCGATCTCAGGAGTGGGTAGCAGCTGAATGGAAATTATGTCTGCTAGCGTGGTGTGGACCTGGGTCCAATATCGGTGTATTTTAGGACATGTCCAGGAGAGGTGGGCAAAGTCGGCAAATGGAGCCAAGCATTTTTGGCAGCAGTGGGTCCTGGTGTGGTAAATCCTATGGGATCGTGCAGGTGTGTGATATATTCTGCAGAGAAATTTAAAATGTAGCAGCTTATGCCTGCTGTTCAGCGAGACCTCTTTGGTTGCCCTGTAACATTGTTCCCATTGGTCGTCTGTTATGGGCCTGCCCAAATCCACCTCCCAAGCCGTGCGTACTTTAGCGTCAGAGAATGGTCAGGACATCACACATTGTTTGTAAAGTTTGGAGATCAAATGTGTGCCTGTAGGGCTCTTAATAAGCAGTGTCAGTGGTGGGGCTGACTCAGGGGCCGATGGAAAGAAAGGGAAAGTGGCTCGAAGCATGGAGTACATAAGTGTCAGAATAAAGGTGTCCATAAAGGAGCGTTCACTGAATCAGGCTTCCTCCGACACCGAGAAGACATGTTCTTCAGGAAACAGGTCGCCTATCGTGTGTATGTGGAATTTCTCAAGTGTGTGTTGGATCAAGACCTCCCCCGTTATGGGAAGCAGTGAAGGGTTTGGCTGGGGTAACTCCGGAGAATACAACTGAACAAGGCCCAACAGTCTTCGCAGCCTGTCCCATGCCCAGCAGGTGGTGGAGACAGTATGGATATCGCGGGGGTCCCTAGGGAAACCTGTGGGTAAAATAGTGGAGAGATGTCGTGGGAGTACTAGGTCAGCCTCCGGTTTCAAATATGGGACACGTGCATCCGGATGGTACCAGGCATATGCATAACAACACTGCGCTGTCAGGTAATAAAAATACATGTCTGGAACCCCAAAGCCCCATCTCTCATACAGTAGAGTCAAGGTCTGCCAGTTCACACGTGGTGTCTTGTCCCCCCAAATGAGACGCAATAGGAGTGTACGCAATTGGAGAAAAAAGGGTCTTGGTAAGAGGAATGGGGATTTTGTTAAAAAGGTATAGAAACCGGGGGAGGACGACCATTTTAATTATAGCCACTCTCCCGGCCAGCGACAAAGGTAGCCGCAGCCATTTTACAATCTGCAATTCCAGGGAACTAATAGCCCTACCATAATTTAGCCTGATCATAGTAGCGGTGTCTAGATGAATATAAACTCCGAGATATTTGACAGCATCTTGGCACCACTCAAGCGGGAATTCACATTCCCACAAAGTTGTGCTAGCGGTTAACGGGAAAATAACCGATTTGTACCAGTTAACACTGAGCCCAGAAAACCTACCAAATAGAACAATTTCCATAATCAGGGATTCGAGATTAAGATGAGGCATCCAAACATACAAAATAGTATTATCCGCGTGGCAAGAGACCAGAAGAGGCCCAGTGCGAAATTGTAGGCTGCAGTGTAAATGTTTTTCCTAAAAGTGTCGAACTAGCGGGTCCTTGGCTAATATGAAAAGCAAGGGGGACATTGGGCATCCCTGTCTCGTGCCACGAGACAGAGTAAAAGGATCAGAAAGAGTACCATTCAGGCATAGTCTAGCAGTTGGTTCAGTGTAAAGGAGAGCAATCGTAGAGACAAAACATTTGGGCATACCCATATGCCGCATGATAGACAGGAAAAAGGTCCACTCAAGGGAGTCGAATGCCTTCTCCGCGTCGAGGAGTACGGGGGCTGCAGGCGTGACGGGATCAATCCTGTGCAGCACCGTGAACAGAGTCCGCAAATTAAGCGTCGTGGATCTATGAGGCACGAAGCCCGATTGGGCCGGGGAGATGATAGATTCCATTAATAAAGATAATCATATTGCGATTACCTTCGCCAATATTTTATAATCAAGGTTCAGTAGGGACAACGGTCTATAGGAGCTACAGAACTTAGGGTCTCTGCCCGGTTTGAGAAGAAGAAGAATGACCGCTTCTCTGAACGTCGGAGGAAGAATACCTACTTCCAGCGCCTCAGCATATACCTCCACCAATCTCGGAACTAAAATGTCTTTATAGGCCTTATAAAAATCAGCTGAGAAGCCGTCAAGACCAGGAGCAGAGGAGCCCCGCAATGCCTCAATCGCCTCCAATATGCTGCCCTGAGATATGGGAACGGACAAAACGTCCTGCATGTACCGCTCTAGATAGACCATTGCAATTTCCGCCAGATATTCCCCTTGGTCCCGCGGTCCCCTGGGACTCTGGAAGTGTATAATGTTTTGTAGTATGAAAGGAACATGTCGCATATGTCTGGGGTAGAGTGTAATAGGGTGTCATTCGGTCCTACAATTTCCGTGATGTAAGCTTTGTCCCGCAGAAGGCGGAGGGAGTGTGCAAGGATCCTTCCAGGTCTTTTGCCCTCACCATATCTCCTTGCGACATGTTGTTTATTAAGGAACAATAACTCTCGCTCCGCTGCTTCTCTAAATTCGAGCAGTAGTGCTAAGCCTCGGGTCTCTCCGGCTTCGGATACCGTACCCATTAAGTCTCGGTCCAGGGCAGTGATATCCGACTCAATACGATTTAAAGTGGAGCGGAGATCTCGCAGAACCCCAGCATGTTTAGCAATACAGACACCCCTGATATAGACCATGAACCCCTCCCAGAGTACCGCCCAGGTGTCCAGTGACCCAGTGTTGGTTTCAAAATATTCCTCTATAGTCTGTCTAACTTTCTCTTGAAAAACCTGATCCAAAAACGCACTCCCAGGACAGCGCCATTGTCTCTCATAGCCTCCTGGTCTGGGGATGTTAATTTGAAGCACGACCCGAAGAATGGTCTGAAAGCGTGCGAGGTAAGGTAAGCAGCCCTCCCAACCAGCCAGCAACACCCGGGGAAACCAACCAGTAGTCTATCTTGGTCCATGTGTTATGAAATCCCGAATAGTGTGTGTATCCCGTAAGATGTGAGTGCAATTTGTTATCAATATCAATTAAAGAGAAATGCTTACATATGTCGTGTAGTGCCTGCCGTGAACGGGTTTTAGTGTCAGGAGAAGTGGAAGTGCTGTCCCTGCCTGAATCTAACAATAAATTGAAATCACCCCCACTTATCAGAAGTCTGGGGTCGAGCATCAAGAGCCACACTTGCAGCTCATGGAAAAAGTCTGGGAGTCTACATTAGGGCCATACACACAAACCAGAGAGACCTGGTGACCCATCAATGAACCAGTAACAATCAGAGTTCGGCCCTCGCCGTCACACAAAATCTTATGTAAGGAGAAGGGGACTCTTCTATGTATGAATATGGCAACCCCCCCTTGCATATCGACTGTAATTGGAAAGAAATATATGGGAACCTCAATTCGTTGTGACAGGAGTGTGATCAGAGTCTGACAAATGCGTTTCCTGTATGAACACAATATCAATGCTATGCCTGGCGACATAGTTAAGGACCTGTCTTTGTTTTCTAGTGTTGTTTAAACCTCTAACATTCCATGTCATCAAAGAGAGTCCGGAAGGACCGGGCTGGCGCCCTAACTGTACCATTGGAAAATAATCACCTCAATCGCACCGCAATGCCTATCAACCTCATATCGTATACCAACAACCTGTGCAATGACTACAAAGGCAACATGGATACCAAGCAAATGTCCCCCCCCACCACCCACCACCCAGCCTCCTACCGACCCCAGTGAGGCATATCCCACCTCTCATAGCCAAATGCCCGTACAATGAAATCAACCACATCAATGTAGGAAGCAAATATGCACATCGCAAACTTAGCATGAGAAACAAAGAAACCTTGGTATTCACCATGAGGCGCGGCAACGCCACGCCGGTCGGGCAGTAAGGAATGTGATAGTATCAAAACAGGATAAAGATGCATTTACGAGATAAACACAGCAGCACACAATAATAAATGCAATAACAGATCAACCAGTCCCTGGACTAGAGAAGAGGTCAACACTGGCCTGTGACCCACTCTGTGGCGGGGAAGCGAAGAGCGGCGAGGCCGTCGCTCCAGTGTGTTTTTTCTTGCATCCTGACAGAATTCCTGTGCCTCCGTCGGTGTATCAAATATACAGACTCTGCGATCTACATCCACTTTTAACCTTGCCGGGTAGAGCATGCCGTATTTAAGACCCAGATTTTTCAGGGTGGCCTTGACTCCATGGAATTTGCGCCTCGCCTCCTGAACCATGATGGTGAAGTCAGGGAAAATAGACAGCTGACTCCCCTGCCACTGGACGTCCCCACGGTCATGAGCCGAGCGGAGGGCCGCATCTCTGTCCCTAAAGTTCATGAGTCTGGCATTGATGGGTCGCGGGCGGGACGGGAAGGCCTGGGCGAGGGCGGGACCCAGCGACCTATGAGCACGTTCCACTACAAATCCCTGTGTGAAGGTTTCCCTCCCAAACAGCTTGGTCAATAGCTGTTCCACAAAGGTGCCCATGCGCCCGGTGGTGGTCGTTTCCAGGCACTCCAATAATACGGATGTTTTTTCGGCAACGGCGAGCCTCCAAATCTTTGTTCTTAATTGTCACATCCATAAGGATCTTCTCCACCCTTTCTATCCGCTTCAGTGAGGTTGATGTTCCGTCTTCGATGTCAGAGACCCTCACCCCAACAACATCCAACCTCCGGTCATGCGCTTGAACTTTTGCGCCCATGTCAGCCAATTTCTTATCAAGCGCATCAAATCGACCATCCAGTGCCCGGAACCCAGCTCTCATCTCTTTTAGCATAGCTGCGGTAAGGGAGGCAGAGTTATCCGTATCGTCCGAGCCCAGAGCCCCATCTGCCATGTTGGGAGGGTCATCTGAGGTAGGGCAGGGGGCCTTGTCGAATTGCAACGTGCGTTGTTTAGGGTCTTTCCTCCCCATACTTCAGGGAGGGCCAGGGGTCTTCTTGTTGTCGGATTAGCCCAGCCGATATCGCATAACCAGAAGGCCAGAGAAGTGCGTGGTCGATGCGTGGGGGACCCCCCTCAAAATGAGCCACTTGATGAGGTCCTTAAGTGGCAGCCAGTGTAGTGGGCACTAGTCAGATGGTGGGACACAGGCAGAATCCCAGAAAAGCGGGGGCGCAGCAACGCAGGTCAGGCCGCCCACCCAGAGCAGAGCACAGAGAAGAGCGTGGGTTGCCGAGTCAACGCGGTGACTCCAACCTGGTTCATGCAGAGTGAGTCTGGAAATGGCGGCAAGCTGTGGTTACAGAGCATTAATGGTAGGCCAACATTAGAGGAGGTAGTAGCAACGTTCAGGTATCTTGTAGGAATAAATCTCCAGTGTCAGCTAACACGCAGGGGGGATTATAGTACAAAGCGGCAGACGGTGACCCTCAGCGACGACATGCCGGGGAATGGAATTTCGGCTCCGCATGTAGTGTCACGCACCTCTCTATCAGGCCAGGCTGCACTCCCCCATTAAGATCAAGAGTCTGGGAGGGGTGGAGGGAGGGGGCGCCCACCTAATGGGGCCAAGCGCCAACGCGGCTCCTGATCGGAACGCCAGGCCTCCCCGCTAGCCCGCCTCGCCCCCGCCAGATCAAGCACGCCGAGCCCCAGCGCGGCAACGCCCACAAGGCCTACGGTGCCTCACGAGTGCCCCTCAAACAATGGGACCCAGCCGGCAACCACAGCAGGGGGCACGGGGGGAGGAAAGTCTATCGGAAGGAACGAGGGGAGTGTAAATTAGCACCGGACACCCACCAGGGCCGCACTCACCGCCGCTCCGCTGTCAGCTCTTCAGTCGGGGAAGGCCACAGGGCCGCGCCCGTCCACAGCGCAGGTACGCCGCATGTTAGCCCCGTCTCTCGCAATGAGTCGAGCCGGGCATCAGGATGCTCCTCTCGTCTTCCAGGAACCAATGGGTGGTGTCTGCAGGTGTAAAATGCTCCTACATCATGTGAAACGAAGGTTGTATAGCCCGGCCGGCGGAGCTTCAGGCAAAGGCGGTCATCTTGGTCGCCTCCATGGCCATGCCCCAGGAACAGATATTCTTAACACAGGGTGTCAGACATCTTCATATCTATAGAGGCCACTGCAAGTAGCTGAGACTTCGATAGGCCGGCGATCAGCAAATTAAACAAGTGTGTTACACTCAGTAAAGTGATCCTGCTCAGTATGAAACTGGACTTGTGTGGGTGCACCATATCTGGAAGTATCAAAGTCAATCTGTTAGGCCACAGATGCCAAATCCTCACAATACATTGTCAAAGATTTTGCTACACACGTTATTCATGGATAACAGAAGTAACAACGAAGGGGTCCTTGCATGGCCACAAAACCAGGGAAATTCTGCAATTATACGTAACTGGCATAAGTTCAAATTGCACCGCTGTGATGCTCTGCTTTTGGCCTCACGTATTACAACACAGATGAGATCTGAAATACATGGTGGCGCAGTTATATAACTGGTGAATTTCCCTATTTTTTTTTCTATTTAAACAGTAGTGCTTTTTCAATTAATTTCTAGTTTTTTTCTTATAGAAGTTAATATCTTTTTACCTTCCTCATCAACACTTTAACCTTTGGTTTTCTTTCAGTGAATATATCTAAATATATATATATATATTTATAAATATCTCTCTCTCTCTCTCTCTCTATATATATATATATATATATATATATATATATATATATATATATATATATATATATATATATATATATATATATATATATACATACATATATATATTTAACCTGCAAAGTCCCATTTAAAAAAAATGATTTTTCATTTTCCATTAAGGGTGTATCCCCGCAAACCATCCTGTTTTTTTAAAGCCCTTACTTCTCATTATCTCTTCCTGGTCTTAAATCCAAAACGTCCCTTTACGTCTACCCACCCCTTCTTATGGGAATCTTGCCCCAACAAAGTTAGAAATCTGAAGCTTTCCTAACAAATAGGAAAAATGAATTCGACTTAGCTGGAAAACAGGTTCTCACAGAGCCCTGACCCAACATCTCAGACTTCACTGCATGAGCAATGACGTTTCCAGCTAAGATTGCCACGCAGCAGGAACTGTTTACAGACACTGCCATTAACTGTACCGGGTACACGTGGGTCCATTTGAACATCACGGCCATGAAAGATGTTTGATACAGCTGATAAGTCAGGTCTCCTGCCTTTCAGTGGGGGTTGGATGGCAAGAACTTAACGATGAAAGTGCCTTTAATTTAATTATACTTATTTGGTAATTTACTTCAGTCTCTCACTAGATGCAGGGTTTGCTTTTCCTTTCAGAACCTGCAATTCGAATATATCGCGTAAGGTAATGTTAGCAATACTTGCCAACAATGGTTTTATGTGTAAAAATATCTCTATGGTAATAGTCTGGTTCTTTGCGAAGCATGCAGCCTGTGGAAGTAGATGACATGCAATAGAAAAAACTACAAGATAATCCGAGTGCAGCGTTTCTTTGTTATGGGTGTGTTAGAGGATACAAAACAAGTGACGTCTGAGGCATGATCACAAGGCATTGGCAGATTTTCTACTCATAGGAACCCGTTCGGTGTAAAAAAAAATAGTTTATGTCTAAATAAACGGAAATGTTTCTGTTTTAGCACAATGTCCATAAACTTCTAATTTAACGGAATACCCTTATAAGATGGAGGTGGAGTTAATTTCAGCAACGAAAATCAGAGTTCGAAGCATCTGTCTTTGTTCACCCTGCATAGGTGAAAGGGCTTTAGGGATGCAGTGAACAAATATCCAGCTCCTGCTTTAATTCTGCATTGTCTTATAGTGCTATCTCTGCCTTCCTGTTGCCTTGTCTCATGTCACCAGGTTGGTCAAGGAACTAACGCATCGATAGTAAAAATGTATGATTTAGGATCTTGATGGCCCATTTAACTTCTTTTCCTTTTGTTTGCAATAAAAAGAGCTCAATGCAGGTAGGTAATAATTACACCCTTGGCAGCCAGAATCACCAAATTATTGGTGCCCCATCGTGTGAGCAGGCCAAATGACACGTGTGAGATTACCCTTGTACCTGATGGTCCATGGAAAAAGCAAGGAATGACTCCACACGGCAGACCCTTGAAGCACACATAAACCAATTGTTGATTTTGTATAGAGCCAACTAAACATTCAACTCAGAAATCAGGAAATGATTCCATAAAATATAGGAGGACCTAATTATCAAAGGCAATGTTCAATTATGTCACTTCATCATTGGAAGTGATGTCAAAGTAATTGATGCTACAACCCTCTCGTGCCCTTAACTTTAAAGAGAATGGATGTGAATCCGAGGTACAAATGTGGCTGTGTATACTACAAAACTATGGGGCATATTCACAAGGAGCCATCCCGGAATTAACTGCAATTTATCACAGCCAAAGTCGTAATAAATTTACCCCACCATTCACAAGCTGGTGCTAACAACCCACAACACCACTTTTCCCGCGATAGCAGCTGCAAAAAACGCCACAGAGGATCCCCGCAACTATCGCCAATGAGATGCAGAGTAGGAGTTCCCGTGACAAAAGCTGTGACAACACCACACCTCAACACTCACAACAACCAGACAGATCGGCAATAAGAACACAAAACACGTGATAAGGCGCGTTAGCAGCAGGAATTTAACACCTGCTCTGACCTGGTGTATAGTCGGACTGCAGTCTGCACCACAACAGGGAGCCTTGCCCAGGGCGTCATCGGAAGGGCAACAGATGCCATGGAGCAACTGAACATGCAGCACGGACACCCAAGTGGGCCACAACACTCACCCGGCACCCCCCCAGACCACCACAGGGGCAGCGCAGACAATTATAGCGGCCCCCCAGGAAACGCACCTGCCTCACAGGCACAACATCTGACAATGTCACTGTCCACTACAGGCTGAAAGGAACAACCATTCTTCGCATCCTGGCCATCATCGCCTAACAGGCCTACGGCACCAACACAGCGGACAACCAAACATCCCACCCCACACCAAGCAGTTGGCCGAGCAGCAACTGTTGGCCCCTGGCACACCCCAAACAACACTGGCCAGAGTCGGCGGAGTCTCACAGCTAGCCACATCCAACCCCCTCAGGCCTGACCCATATGCAGCCAGGCCACACTGATCAGCATCCGACACCGGCATGTGTCATGAAGGGCCCACCACGTGCCAGTGTAAGCTCCAAGCCTGAGTGTCCCTCCGATCAGTGAAGCATAGTGCCATATGCTGCTACAAACCCTGTCTAACGCCATCCGGCGAGCCGTGCTGCCACAACCCCTGTCCAACGCCATCCGGCGAACCATGGATGAGGGACCAGGACAACCCTGCGGACCAGTAGGTCTCACATCCAGCACCTAGTGGCGAATAACGATTGACTGAGTCCACACCAGTTGATGCACGGAGAGAAATTAGAGGAAGATGCGGCTCAGTCCGAACGAAAGCTGGGTCACAGTCATGGAGGTGACCGGACAGGTGGTGTCACTGAACCGGAACTACCAGGCGTTTGGGGCCACCAACCTATGCCGGCGACACTCGGTGAATGGCCCGTGCTGTCCGCTGCCTCCGACCTACACTGCTCTCAGCCTAGGCTGTGCTCGAGTAGGCCACAGATTTGGAATAGAACTTCAAGTATGCAAAGGCTGATTACACATCATTGCACGCAAGGGGAGGCGGAAGGGAGCCTTGCAACTTGCCGGAGAGAAAAGAATCATCGTTACTTAGGTGTTCGTACACTACCGACAACTGCCCTGGTATCACTAGCGCTGTGCATCGCGAGCCAAAGACACGTGGCTGTGGGCCACTGCTGACCGCTGCCTACAGCCTACACTGCGGTCCAGTCGGTCACAGTCCTGATTCAGCAATGGCGGAGTCTATATCAGTGTACTGGCATCATCGCAGTCTGCACCGACATTAATGGACACTCTCTGGTCGAACAGTCGTGGCGTCTGAGCCTATGGACAAGGGGGCAGTTTTCACTCCCATATAGCTGATACTGAATTGGTGGTGGCAAGGGGCTGTCGCATTCTACTCCTCCATTTGCTGCTTCCTGATAAAATCAAACCTTTCGGCGTCTTGCCCTGGAGGACACCTTCCACTGTCCTCCGAAACACTCCGAAACATACACCTTGGACAATGATGGTTACCCGCTCAGGTCACATGGCCCATCTGACTGCACCGCAAGTCACCGTCCCGTGGCTGGGTGCCTGTGCCGACCGCAGTGCATCTGGGGCCACTAACCCTGTGCTGGTCAAGTCCGGGACCCCTTCTCTGGAGACATAGGCTGGCCCCTTAGGCGTGGACCTTGGGCTCATCAACGACATGACTCTGTGGCCTTGCGCTGTACGCAGCCTCCGGGCCCAAATGCGTCCCACCAGGGCTCACACACCAAAGCGAGTCCAGACCGGCACAGATGACGCATCGCCGCAGGAGGCACAAGCCACCATTTCAAGGACCACCTTCAGACGCCATCTGCCAGAGTAGAAGCGTGGTCCTGACAGACTTCGTGGTTGATCTGGCCTGTCGTGGCAGTCATTATTAGCCTGTTACCCTGCTCAGCACTCCAGGTGCCACTGACTCTGTGCACTGCAGGCCATTGTCCGTAGCTGATTGTGTTTTGTGCTGTGGAGCGGTTACGCAGGTATGTCCCCCCAAACAGTGTGGGGGCCCTGAGACGTTAATGGTGCAGATGATGCAGGTCTGACACCCCCCACTGCATCTGCATCAGGAATAAATCGTAGGGACACAATCCGAGACTTTTTCTGCATACGGGCGCACTCATCTCTAGTGTCCACAGCCCAGTGCACTGCAACTCACGGACACTTCTGTTTGCATGTTGCCTGTTCTCTGGACTTTATCCGGATCACCCCATGTTGCTCATCAGTTGACTCTGTATTGCATGTGTTTTCTGTTTGCGTTGCACTAGTGTCCAATGTCCAAGTGGTTGCCAACACCAGACATTCCGTGCAGAATGGCTTACACTTACCCCACACACAACCAGCACAGGCGTCACTGTACATGTGGCCCTGCCAATAAAGGGGCCAGGTGCACATGCCTGTAGCCAGTTCAACATGATCTCTGCGTGTGTCCCTGTGGTCTTGTAGGCTGCATGTGGTCCCTGGGCCCTACGACTTTACACTGTGCGGTGTACCACGGATGCAGACATGTCACCGGAGGCAGCGGGTTGAAGCTTGGACAAGTAGTTGTTGTTGTCACCCACTCCATTTGTGAGGGGAGTGGCTAGGGCCATCGCACGCACAGCCAACATGGGTGTGTGACTGCTAATTGCGCGCCCCTGGGTGTGGTTCTGTGTTGTGCATGTGCATCTGCATGTGTCTCTATGGCAGCGTGGGTCTTCTTTGTGGGGTGTTGGTGGGCCCTGTAGGGTGATAGACCCCTAGGTATGTGTCCTGGTTCACATTCCATGGGTTCAGTCCCCTCCAACACCTGTTGGGCCACCTCCTTTTGGCAGGCTGACACATGCCATTGGGGTGCCATGTGTGGGTGGGTGAAGTGTCGTGAGCCAGCTGTGCCTGCGGGTGCTTCCTGATGTGTGGTCTGTTGCAGGCTCGGTGTTCTCCTCTGGGTATCCTGGCTGTCCGGGTCCTGGTGGGGGGTTGCATGGGATATCCATGGACTGTTGTTGAAGGTCGGTGTCGACAGTGTGGTGGTCCTCTCCGGCATCACTGATGTGTTGTATTATGTGCTCTGCTGCAGGTGTTGTGGGCCCCTCTGCGATGTGAAGGGGAGGTGCATGTTGCCTTTATGTTGGCATATATGTTGGCGCATTGTGCTAGTTTGCATACAGACTATATGGCGATGTACATTGTGTCTGTTTGGGGGGTGGTGGATTCCTCTGCTTGCGGGTCAGTTGCTGGTAGTGTTCTGTCACCTCTGTGACGCTGGTCTTGTTTCTCTTTGGCCTTCCCCGACCCATTGCTCCTTGTTGGTAGTCTTTGGGGGTTGTGGGGTTCGAGATGGGCTCTGTGCTGGGTCAGGGTGCATCCATGTTGCTATGTGCTTTGGCTTGTCTCTGGTGTATTTTTACTGGGGTTTTAATGGTGCATTGTCCAGCCAGACACGCGGCATTTGCAGGCCTGTGGCCGGTTTTTGCTACTTTTTTTACCGTAGGTTGGCCTCATCGCATTTTTTTTTGCGTTAGAGTATAGCATTTTTGCGGCGTGGCGTTGATTTTCACGCAGACATTTGCCACGTTGTCTGGTGTCTATTGCATGCTACCGCCTTGTTGTGAATTCCACGTTGACACAGAGTTATTTTCCCGCAATGGGCTGCGATGTTGAAAGTTAAGTTACGCTACTCTTGCGGTGGTTATCACACGTTCTTGTGAATAAACCCCTATATGTTTCAGTGGATATATATATACATGTGATCAAGACTGCTCTGTCGAAATGCGTTGGTGATGGTGTTTTGTGTGTCAATGGTTGGCCACTAATAAATTTCACTGCATAAACAACTCCTAAGTGCGGCGTTTATCTTTTGGTGGTCAATAATTACAGGGCACCAACGGTGAGTGCGCTGTTTTTGGAACTGATTTGGTGAAATATATATATATATATATATATATATATATATATATATATATTATATATATATATTTGTGTATATATATATATATATATATATATATATATATATTCACTGAAAAAACCATAGGTTATACACCATATATAGTTAGGAATTAGCATTTAAAAAACCTTATTTTACTCACACAAAACCAATGAAATTCCATATATAGTTAGTTGTACTAACTATATATCGCGCACCCGCAATCCACTGCTGATCATGTCACATATTACATCATTCATGACATGGTCAGTGACATCACTGATGACATCACTGATGACATCTCAAATGACATCACTGATGACATCACTGATGACATCTCAAATGACATCACTGATGACATCACTGATGACATCTCATTTGACATTACTGATCACATCACTGATGACATCATTCATGTGATAATACGATGAACCTCTTCAGACTCTAATATAACCTTAGATACACTCAGTGTAAACAGACACTCACAGACTGTCACTCATCCATGGAGTTACTTACACACCTAGTCAGTCATGCAAAGAATCAATCACACCTCCATTTTCACAACTATACAGTTATACACACCTTACTTATTCAAACCTATACTAAAACATATTTACTCACTTATACAATCCTGGATACAAGTGCACAATGATCCATACAGCCACTCACACATTCACTGGCTCTTATGCACAGTTATTTATATATGTCAACTCTCACATGTACTGTATTTTACATATGTACTTACTTTGACATGTAGCACTGAGATATCTATTCACTCACCAATACAGTCATGCAGACAGTCAACCGCCCATACAGCTGTTTCCACATGCACTTTTGAACCCATACATCTATGCACAGAGTCATACACCTCCCAGCCACCCACACACACACTCAGTCTCCCATACAAATGCTTGGGCAACCAATCAATAACCCATATAGTTACTCATATAGCTACTGATCAACACATGCAGCAGTTTACAGAACAACAGACATAATGATGCACAAATTAAGACAGTTTAGTCACTAACCCATGCACTCAGTGAGACACATTTAACCACTCACTCATACAGTCAGTCATGCACCTACTAAATCCTTCATCCAGACACTTATACATCCACTCATTCTTAAATATGTAAGACATATTTTAACTTTACAGAAAAATACAGTCACTGGATGTTGTCATCAGTGATGTCATCAGTGATGTCATTTGAGATGTCATCAGTGATGTCATCAGTGATGTCATTTGAGATGTCATCAGTGATGTCATCAGTGATGTCACTGACCATGTCATGAATGATGTAATATGTGACATGATCAGCAGTGGATTGCGGGTGCGCGATATATAGTTAGTACAACTAACTATATATGGAATTTCATTGGTTTTGTGTGAGTAAAATAAGGTTTTTTAAATGCTAATTCCTAACTATATATGGTGTATAACCTATGGTTTTTTCAGTGAATTTTCAAGGTTTTGTAAATGCTAATTCCTAACTATATATGGTCTATAACCTATGGTTTTTTCAGTGAATTTCATTGGTTTTTTAAAAGCTAATATCTATAGCTGTAAAATGTATTCTTCTTTAAATCCAAAAATATATTTTATATGTTTATTAATAAATTTTTTTTAAATATTTTTTTGTTTCGCTCCCGGTCCGCGAACCGGGAAGCTTTCCGTTAGCTCAAATTGATGCCGCGACCCGGTCCGCGAACCGGTAAGAAATCAACATAGTGACGGTATTGCGTTGCCGCGTAATGCGTCTTATGACGTACTGCGTTAGCGCACCCGGAAGTGCCCCGGGGCGCGGACCGAGGCGCGAAACGCAGCTCTCCGGAAGCGATCCGCGTCGCGTCGCGAAAGCGCGATGTATCGCGTTGCCGCGTAATGCGTCTTGTGACGTACCGCGTTAGCGCACCCGGAAGTGTCCCGGGGCGCGGACCGAGGCGCGAAGCTCAGCGACCCGGAAGCTAACCGGGGCGCGTTCCGCAGCGCGTAACATGAGCGTGAGAGGTCATGTGACTTGTTAATAAAACTTTTCATTGGTTCATTTCACTTTTGGTTTCATAATGATGTAAGGCTAGGTCAGGTGACCTAAAAATAACACTTTTCATTGGTTGAGAAGTATTGTTTTTCCCAAATGATGAAAACCCCTCCTTCTTTCCTCACTCTGACTTTCATCATTGTGAGAGGAAGACCTTTATTACTATATCAGAAATGGCTTCAGTAGTTGCTTCAGCTGGTGGACACCCACCACCACCTCCACCTCCTCATGGGAAGAGAGGACCACCTCCCCAGGTGATGACCAACACTGAGGAGGAAGAGGAAGAAATGGATGAAGAGGAGGGAGAAGAACCACAGTTCTTAGAAGAAGTGCCCCGGGTTTCCCATAAGAAAGCCAGTTTCATCTGGCAGTTTTATTCGATCCCTCCTGGCCAAAAAAAAGTGAATGCGAGGTATGTCACCTGCCTCATCTGTAAAGAAAAATTATCCAGAGGGACGGATAAGAAATATAGTTATGGCAACCATACTATGCACAGGCACATGACAAGGAAGCATCCACTGAATTATAGCCGGGCGGAAATACGGGATTTGCAGGAAAATCCAAGATCAACTCCTGTGGCCAGATCAAGAATATCCATTTCATTGACACCAGCAGAGGCACGGGAAACTGTGCCAAACATACAAGAAAATTTTGGCCACATGATCCACACTTGTATGCACTGTCGTGCGTTGTTAGCATGTGGCAATATGAGCATAAATGCTATCAACCTGGCGTATGAACACCATAATTGCCCTAACCGCCCCAGTAATTTTTTTTTTGCTCCTGTTGAGCCCTTTTCAATGCCTGTTTTTTGTTGTTTCCCCCCCCCAAAAAAACCAAAAAAAATATAAAATCGTTCAAAAAATAAAAAAAATAAAAAAAATGTTCAAAAAATACAAAAAAAATATATAACAACAAAAATATAAAAAAAAGTTCTTTTCAGAACTACCTTCCCTTTCAAAAAAAATTGCTAGAATGTTTAGCACTCTGGCAAGCTCTATTTCTTTTGGTTCGCTTCCCGGTTAGCTTCCCGGTACGCGGACCGGGAGCTAACCAAAATTTTTTTTTTTTTTTTAAAAGAGTAAGTATAAGGAAAGTAAACAGAGAGTGATGTTAAAAGAAAGACAGCTATAGGGAGTAAAGAAGAGATACTGTTTAATAGATCTATTTACCGAAGAAAAGATGGAAGAGGGTATAATTGTGAAAAACAAAATAGATAACGAAGTGAAAGAAAAAAAAAGAGAGTATAACATTAACAAAGAAGAGTTTCTTGGAGAATGTGAGTGAATGTTCAAAATAAGATTAAAACATGAGGAATAACAGAGAGAAAAAATAGAAAACAGAAAACAAAAAATAACAGAAAAAGATTAATTGAAATAGCAAAGAAATGTAAGTAACATAGAGCCATATCATCAACATAGGCAATAAAAGTTTTGCAGCTTTTATTGGCAGAAATGTGTCGCTAAAGCTGCTTTTGCGGCAGAAAACTGCCGCTAAAACCACTTTTGCACCAGTTTTCTGCCAATAAAAAGAGCAATAATTTTATTGGCTGTGTTCATAATATGCCCCTTAGTGTGCTTCAACTACACAGAGAAAGCATTATGAACAAATAGTGATAGAGTGATCAGTCAAAGACACTAAGAGTAATAGAGACGGAGTGAGTGAACAAGAGTGAGGAACTATGAGAAGAGAGGGACTGAGAAACAGAGTGGAAGGAGTTGAGTAAGTAGGTAATAGAGAAAGGAATGAGGGAAGTAGCAAAGGCAGGAAACTGAGGGTTAAAGAAATGAAGCAGTGGAACTAATAGAAGTTAAATGTGATAGAAATGTAACGAAAAGAGTACAAAACATTTACCTTATAATTGTCGTTAAATTACTCACTTTTTGTTTTTATACTTTCAATCTGTGAAAGAGAGAACAAACATTTGAAAAATATTAAAACATGTATTTAAAAATTACAAAAGACAAGGGAAAAGATTGAAGGACAAACAGTTTTTCAACAACTTTGACACTTACAGAAGCTTCTGCTTCTCCAGGCCCCCTACACAGTCCTAAAGATATACATTTTAAACTAACAGTATCTTGATGCAGATGAAGTGAGGCCTATCTTAAAACATGGTGCATCTTTTGCATTGCTGTTGTCTCAGAAAAGTGTCGCAAGACACTAAAATTTTAAATAATTGCTTCAGGATGCCAATAAGATGTCTCCTATCCAGAGGTTTGTTTGAGGTGAGGCCTACTCAGGGTTGCAGATGAAATTTCGAGTTGTTGAAGAGAATAGAGGACATAATATATGTGAAGGTCTACCAATGAAGTGAGTCATGTCCACTGCACTCTTGAACAAAGTCCAAACCTCCTATGTTTCCCTGGACAGACCTAAACTTGATCTACACAATGTGCTTCGTAATGATAGGAAACACAGGTGATGTAAATGAAATACGTGCAATTTATTTTGCTCATTTCACAATCACATCACTTGTGTTTCCTTTGCTTAGGTATCTCATTGTGCAGATGTAGTCTAGCATATGAAAGAATACGCAGAAGCGCAGCACTGCATGCAACAACTTTGACACTTACAGAAGCCTCACCTTCTCCATGCCTCCTACACAGTTCTACATATACATCATAAATGCAAACAGTACAGAATTAATTATACATGTTAAATGGTTTATTTTTGCTGTTCTCAGAATGTATCAAAATTCACTAAAAACAGTGACTTGAAGGTATTCATCATATAACAGCGGGGGAAAAAAAACACAATCAAAATGATTGTGTTTAAAAAACCCATACAACATAACAAATCAGAATTCAGAACTCCTTAAAGTTAACTTACTTTCCATGACGTCAAAGGATGTCCTATGAACAGCTTACACTCTGTTGTGCTGTTATTACTTTCAGCCCGCCACTTTCTGAAAGAAAATCTCCATCGTTTTTAAAAACATGTTACATGCAATAAATGACTTCTTGCTCTCTACCACAAGTTTCCACAAGGCCAAATCTTGTCAGAGCCATTTATAACTCTTGGATTTCTTGTAAGCCAATCCCGTCATTTGGCATTTCTGCAACTTTCAGAATTGAAATGTTGAAGATCATTTTCACAATCCAGGAATAGTAATATCTTCCTCTTCTTGCTCAGTCATGTTCTACATTTCCTATGACACTGATACTGCTTACTATGAAGCAGACTTACACTAACTCTATGACTAGTACAATTATTTAATTCTCTACATCACTTTCAATCACAAAGCAATGTAAAACAGTAGACAGCATTGCAGACTTACATTCCCTCTACTCTATGTTTTGATTGGCTGCTTCAATTAGCTTATAAAAAGAAATAGTTTTTCTGAACTCATTCAAAGTGCACTTATTTCTCCATGACGTCCAGTCTTATGGTTAGAAGTTATGTCTCTGAACTACACTTATCCTCAAGGCCAAATTGTGTAGGAGCCATTAGAACTTCTTGAAATTCCACAGAGCACATCCCGAGATTATTTCCCTAAAATGTTGGTTTTAAAAACACCAGGTAAGAGTTTTTAAGGTCATACGGCAATTTTTTTTTTAAAATTAAAACAGAATCGTTGCAGAATGACCAGCCATTTCTAGACTTTAAATAAGCTGTGTAATGTCCTGATGTTATTGAAGGGCCGTCATGATATATAATTGCTGCAGTTACAAAAGTCCTTCCTGATATTGACAACTGCGAAGCTACAAAATTTTTAATTAAAGTTGTCAATTTTGTTCCATCAGGCCTACATCGTTGGAACATTAAAATGACATACTGGCCATATGTTCGTATAAATAATGTGGACATCATTTCAGATTTACATTGGCTACACTCCATGTTGTGATCAGCTGCTTTTACTAGCTTATTAAAGGAGACTGATTTACTGTCTGGCAAAGTTAAATATATAAATCTTTCTGAGTCTACACTAGTAGTACTTGATACCATACAGTTCTCGCAGTCATGCTGCCATTGATAAGAAAGCCCAAACAGCTGATCTACATCTACACCTTCAGCATGCAATACATCAAGCATATACATTAAAAACTCCTGACAATCTTGCTGAATATTTTGAGAGAATTGTGTTTGGCCTGAACATCTGTCTAACAGATTTCGAATTTCAGACACACTTTCTATGTTTGTTCTATCAGTGCTACATTTCTCTAACACAGAATTTAACAAACTGCAAAATCTTTGATCAGAATTGACCACAATCTCTTCTTTTACATTTTCTAGAGAAAACAAAACATTAACCACTACATTAGCATAGCAGTTGACACCAGAACTGTTTTCAAATTGAAAACCAACAACATCTTCAACAGAATCCTTTTTGTTTCTGCTTGTAATTTTAGGTTCATCGACTTTTCATCTTTTTGCTACAACCTCCCCAGTATTGGTCACATTTCTTCGTTTCCGGCCTACCACACGTTTCTCAAACAAAGGATACTGAGGCAAATGTGGCGCATACTCTCTTCTTAACCTATTGTATTCCTTAACACAATCTAGATCCGCACAAATGTTTGTGACATCACACTCAATCAAGTACAATCCCGATAAAGTTCTAACTCGTGACAATGCCACATATGCCATACCCTTCTTGAACACAGAACTGCCAATATTCACCAATGCACAGTCTACACTTAAACCTTGCGATTTATGGATTGTCACCGCATATGCCAAGCAAACAGGAAACTGCTTACGGCGAACATATAAGTCTTTTACAAGCAAAAATCTAGCAGAGCAACGACCAATTAGCTGTACTTCCTCAATGCCATCAAATTTAATTTTTAAAAATTCAATTCCATCTCTATTTCTGTATTTTACAAAATCAACAACATTACCCATTGATCCATTTACCAGACCTCTTTCAACATGTAAATTCCTTCTTAAAATTATACGGCAGTTCAAGCACACATTCAGAGTCTTTTCAAAACCTGCAGTTTTAGATATACTCTTCTCTAATGAATCCAATTTTGTTTTCAGATTCTCAGACAAAATAATTGTTGATCCCATATGCTCTACTCTGTCAATAGCTTCCAGTTTCACAATCTCTTGCTTTTCTAAATGCAACATTTTGTTGTTGAAGATGGCACATTCTGCAAGAGTTGGCATCAAACATATTCCAGATTTCTTATCAGTAATTTTCTGAAAAATATTCTCAGGCACAACATCTTGTTCTGGATATAAATTTGACAGTAATCGTGCATGTAAAGCTTCTTTCCCATGCTCGGTCACTTTTCCAATTCTAACATCTTGTAGAATAGTCTTGTAAACTTCATCCTTCGCCTGACGCATATTTTCATGCAGTTCAGCATAATTGAAGTTTAACCATATATTGACGTTGCCAATGCTGCCTAGGCACTTCCTGGTATCTTCATGCGTGAGCATTTTGAACACAGGTTGCCCTTTCACTGGTGTCAGCTGCAAAAGATCTCCGAAAACAATGATGTGTTTGCCACCAAATAACACATCATACTCTGTTTTGAGAACTTCTTGCATTCTCAAATGCACAAAGGCAAGCATGACATTGGAAACCATGCTTACTTCGTCAATGATAAGAAGTTTCATTTTCCTCAAGATTCTTGAAACTTCAAAACAAGCATCTCCAGATAGCTTGTGATATTGTAATTTGTTGTCATGCTCCACTGGCAGCATCAGTAAACGATGTAAAGTAATCCCTTTAATGTTATGTGCTGCCAGTCCAGTTGGAGCGGTCACAACACAAGACAGCGATGACTCTGTCCTTTCCTGCAAATAGCATGAAATTGCTTTAATGAGGAAACTTTTTCCAGTTCCCGCTTCTCCACTCACGTACAGTCGGACAGGCTTCAACGACGCACATGAGCACTCTTTCTTGTCATGACTTAATCCATGATCAATTTGCATGGTAACTTCGTCATATATTTTCCTCTGCTCAACGTTGAGTTGTCTTTCCAACTCTTCTAAGTTAACCGCATCCTCCTGAGCATGTGCCATGGCTCTTTCCACTTCATTCATGGCAGTGGCAGCTTCATTTTCGATAACAGGTCCTCCTAGTGGATCCTGACTCAATGAAGCAGAACTCTGACTGTCCTGAGAACTGTCTCTGGCAATCTCGGCTGCAATCGTTGCTTCCTGCTCAATTTCCGCATTCAACATTTCTACATATTTGGGAAAAGCAGGACATTCTATGGTCTCCTTGGCGGCATTGAAAGAGTCTTTGTAACAGAGGAAATCTCCAAGCAGTTCCTCTTCTGCACGCCAAGGCTTGAAAAGTTGCAAAAGTGCTAAATAGAAAAACTCCTTTTTTTCAGGAGATTCGCCACTCAATTTTCGATGGTTTACCAAGTGGCATTTTCTTTGCTTGACCAGACATCCCTCACTTCCTATTACAGCATACACTCCTTTCTCAGTATCTTCTTTGATGTTCCTCTTGAATATGTAATTTTGAACAACCTCATACAGACAAACATTGTCGAGGTGACTGCTTCTATTTGGATAATATGTATCCAACATGTTGGTCTTCAAAATGTCGGTACTGTTTGGCTCCTTTTCCGCCAAATACTCAATTTCCCGCACAGGTTTCAGAACTCGATTACGCGTTGCAGCAAGACCAAGACTCGCCCAAATGATACTCCTGGACTTGGCATAGAGACTTGCTGAAGACAACCGGTCAGAGCATTCGTAAGCTCCAATTTCTCGATGCGACAACATCTTCAGACTGAAACTGTACAACTTCTTGCTGAGGCTCTTTTCATGGGAAATGTCCTCCCACATATCCTTCAATTCTGTCTTCTCTTTTTTGGTGATGTAAGACGTCACATACCGAGCCACAGCCATACAGTTATCAGCCACAAACTGTATATCCATGTTAGCATTCCACATGGACAAAATCACCGGGTTGTAGTCGTTGATGTACTTGGACTCTTCGTTCCTCTTCAAATTGTATGTGTTTTTAGGTGATTTCTTCATGACATTATGTCGCAGCGAAGACATCAAACTGTTTACTCTTCCTTTAGAAATCACCGGTCGTGGAAAGCCGAAACGACATTTGGTGTAGAACTTGTCCTTGTTTCGGAATTTACGACGGCAGTACTTTCCACATCGATGGCTTTGGAAACGCAGAACTTTTTCTCTTAGGCTTTTCTTCTCCTTTGCGTTTGGAACAGCACACGTAGAATACTGTTGGATGAAACTCATCACTGAGTCTTCTGGATCCGTTCCAAATTTAGGTGCATCCTTGATCCACAGCAACATATGTATATGAGGAGCACCTCTTGCTTGGTACTCCTTTCTCCAGAAGAAATCCAACACCTCTCCAAGAGGTGGATTCTTCTTATTCATGATGAAAGACATCATAGCTTCAAATCTATGATTGAAGTACCTACATACATTGACTGGATCCAAAGAGCACAGTTCTCCGGGTGTCTTGAATTCGATGTTATCTACGTTAGCATTTGCCTCTCGTAGAAATTCAAGTAAGTCTTCCCAGCCATACTCGGCACAGCTCAGAGTGAGGAACCATGTGGGAGTACCTAAGTTCCTCAGCATACATTTTAAATCACCATGACGACGGTACCAGTACTCATTAGTACCACGCTGACACGCCATGAGATTAATCAGGTGAGAATCCAAAATACTGTCTTGGACATTGACTTTATCCATAAAGTCACTTGCCGAGATGTTTTGCATGTGTATACCACTTTTCAAGATGTGGTTCACTGCATATGACAGTCCAGACAGATCGCTTTCAAACAGGAGATGAAACAAATAAGGAATGCATTGTCGAAACCTAGCATCTCCTGCATACAATCGCAAAGTCCGGTATTCAGAAGCAGGAATTTGATGAGGTCGCTCATCATATCTTCCTCCCTGACCTGTTGGAAAAAGCTGTGGGAAACACCGAGCTTCCAAACTTTCCTCCCAAACACTAATGGGACTCCCTTTGGCTTGTTTCATTTGAAACAACTCAATAGCATTCCCCATGACTTCCTTGGAATGCAAAGGATGAACACTATAATGTTCATATATTTCTTCACTAATAGAGGGTTCTACTTTCTCAATTTGACCAGCACACAAATCGCTATCCTCTTCCTCACTTACTTCCTCTTCTGCAACATATACATTCTTATAGTATTTATTATTTTTTTTCAAATACAATGTTGCCTTTTTAACTTTCCTAACATCTACTAAATCTTGCCATATTTTCTTATTCTTTGTCGGAACCCCATTAACTAAGATAACTAGAGGTTCCTCTTCCACTTTTTCTACTCCAATTGTGTTAATGTTTTTCTTCAAATCTAGAGGCAAATAAACAACTCTTCCCTTTAATCCTCTCTGTAAATCTGATGGAGGCAATTTCCCTGTCTTTGGCTCCATTCTTACAATAGCCTGAAAGGGATGGATACTTTGAATCAAAATAGATTCATAAGTATTTAAATCCTTCAATTTAGAAGGAATCTCAACCAATTCCAGATTATTATGAACTGCTCTAGCAGGCATCTGGTTTTGATTTAATTTGCAACAACAATAAGTACACACACGTTGATCCAATCCCAAATCAAAACAATTTTCTACCATCAAGTATGTTGCAAAATCCTTCCATTCACTATTATTTTCCCTTTCACCTTTTGCATATAAATCCACTAACTTAGTCTGATTCTTATAATAAGTGCGTCGACAACACACACAAGTGAAATTTGGCCTCTCACTTGATTTGACCTGAAATGTGACAATTTCCCTCTGGAAATTATCTGTACTGGAAACCTGTACACTATCTTCCACATTACCCGCTTCTTCTTGGTCAATTTCAACATTCTCCTCTTTACTTCCAAAGTAACAAAACTCAATTTCTTCACATATATTCTTCACATCTATTTCAGAACCATGCAAAAGAGCAGCGCATAATTGTTTAAGCATAATTGCTGGACTCTTAGCATAATACAACATTCTAACTAATTTCCTCACTTTATTATGATGCACTGCTAGCATTCTGAAATGATGAAAAACACTCTGGCATACTCTCCTGGAAAGACAAGCCAGTGAATGACCATGCAAACCTGTCACTTCTCTCACTCTGCAAGGATCTAATTCTTGCAACAACCTTATTTTCTGCTTCAAACTTTTCTTATTAAATGACCGTACAAAATCACAAAGCAAATTGATGGAATCCTGTCGCACACTACAAATACTACTACACTTCCAGGTGTACACAGGACCCTTAGCACGTCTTCCTAAAACCTCATTACCTAACACCTCTTCTGCCTCTGTTGTCACAAGTTTTTCTTTTTCAACTGGACAACCATCTTTCACTTCATAAGCACGACCACTGGTGTCAACTGCATGCACCAAATCATTATCCTGGAAATAACTCTCCTCATTAAAAAATGCCTCACAGCTTGAACTATGAATCCATTCTCCAGAAAAAACTTCACAAAAATTACTACGATTAACTATTCTCTTCCATCTACTATTTCTTTTGAAATCATAAATTGCCTTGTTTAGCTTCCTAATTCTATTGATTATCAAAATAAATAACTTACGTTTAATTTCAAATGCCTGATCAATAACTTTCTCAACTTTTTTTTTCTCTTATAAAAAACCACTTTCTGTTGACCTTTCTTAATATTTTTTAACAAATTGCCAATTATCCTGTTGCGGAACATTCGTTTACGAATGTCCCTAAACTGTTGTTTCCTTCTACTATCATGCACAGAGTTATCTCTTGCTCTAGCAGTAACATTTTTGATTGGCCTTTCCTTTCCATTTGAATTGGTTCTCTTTTTATGGACTGAAACATTTTCTGTAGTAATATTTTTTTTACTACACATATTTCTTATGAATGTTTTTGTACTCTTACCCGGTGCTTTCTTCGTGACTTGACAAATCTTTTTGTTAGAGGACTGCTGCTTCTTTTGATTCACCTGCTGTCTTTGACGTTTTGCAGCCTTTCTCTCTCTTTCTTTCGTTGGCATGGTGAAATGTTGAAATGATCTGCAGTTGAATCTGTGGTAAAATATATTAAAAAATGTTATTAACCACTATTACCAAACAGTAAATCAATAACAGTGATCAAAAACTTAACACACTACTTGACATTTTAAATAGAAGATTTTTTAGTCCTTGGCAAATTTACAATACAGAAATAGCAGAAAAGAAATGGAATTTATATTCATGTTACCTGTGCTATTTTATATGTGAATCTGATCTAATTTTATGAGCATATTTTAATATTTTATTGAAGACACTACACATAACCTGTTTTTGAAGGTGTCTTTATTTTTAAATTAAACGGTTTACACTTTTACTTTTTATTTATTATAAATTTTAAAAATAAATGTTTATAGTTCCATAGGCTCAAGCAGGTCAGCTTCCCACCCTATGTCATATAATTCGGACAAATCTGCATCCTCATCACGCTCTTCTTCATCCTCAGGATTTAAATCATCCAAGGGATCAACATCCACTGATGTTTCAATTACAAGTTCAATGATGAGGTCAAAATCAACTGATTGCAGATTGTCGCTCATGTTGATGTTGTCTTTATCTTTAAAGAAAGATAACAACAATGAGATGTTGCAGAGTAAGAGACAAATCTCAGAGATTATAATAGTAAAATTGTTTAACAAGAGTAACATTTTGCAGCTATTATTTAGCCATGTCCAGCGATGCTGAGCAGGTGAAGCCTATGTCTAATTTTTCAGTGAACAGGACTCATCTCTTCTTAACCTTGGATAAGCCTCACCGACTCTGTGTCCCCTGCAAATACTTAAATGTAAAGGGGCAGATTTATGTTAAATGGCACATCCCCAGGCATGCACCAGTTAACGTGCACCGCTGCTCTGCCACCCATGGTGTGCCGTATTTACAATCAGATAGGAGAAAGCTGCGTCAAAACCCTGCGCCTGCTTTAAGCAGGCATAGGTCTTGACGCAACATTGTGGAGATGGGGCACCCCTGAGCCTTGCTTGAGCTGCATCGCACTTGCGATACAACTCCAGCAATCACTACCTTTACAGCACAGATACGTCACGCATCTGTGCCATTTTTGCCCCATGATGCCCCGCATTGTAAATGCAGCACACCATGGGTGGCGGAACAGCGGCACAGGATGACTGGCACATCCCTGGTGATGCGCCAGTCATCATAAATCTATCCCTAAGCTTCTTATCTTGTTACAGATGAACCGCCATATGTACCATCAAACTATTTTGCATTTCCTAAATAGCGAATTTTAAGGAATAAATAGCAATTCTTTACCATTCCTAATTTGCAATGAGCAAATTGCTAATTGCAAATTACCCATTCATTTCCATGGGCTAGGAGGCTCATAGGAATGAAGGTTTAATTTGCGATTAGCAATTAGCTCATCGCAAATTAGGAATTTTTCCAAGGGTGCAGGGGTGTCTCAAGAACACCCTGCTGCACCCCTGAAAAAGAAATTTGGGGGCATATGGCGCACATACATGCCCTAAGGGCATGTATTGGCGTCATATGGCACCTTTTGTTTTTTGGAAAAAAAGCTTTTTGAAAAGAATTCGCAAATTACCACCAACTAGAAGTTGGTGGTAGTTTCCAAATCCTTAATGTCATTTTTTACATATTTTTTGTTTGATACATTGCATTTAAGTAATCGCAAAATTTGCAAATCCTTCAGTGCAATCGCAAAATAAGGAATAGCAAATTTTGCTATTCCTTATTTTGCATCAAACTTGTTTGATACATACCATTTGTCTAATTAGCATTCGCAAAGGCCGAAATTCGCAGAATTTTGATCTTTGCGAATGCTAATTAGCTTGATACATATGGCCCCAAGTGAGGCATGTCTTGCAACATGGTGCATCTTTTGCATCACTGCTGCATCGGTTTCATGTGGCACGTTTTTTTTACACCATGACACATCTGCCTAAATGCATCAATTTGTAATTTTGTCGCCTCATAGCAAATCTTTTGCACCGCCGCTGCATCATAAAAGTGACGCACAGTGGCGCAAAAGAGGCATACACCTATCATAAATCTGTCCCTAGCATTTTAAATGATTAATCCAGGATGACGATAAGGTGTGGCCTATCCAGAGGTTTGTTTAAGGTGAGGCCTACTCAGGATTGCAGATTAAAGTTACGCTTGATGAAGAATACAGAGGACATAATACATGTAAAGCTCTACCAATGAAGTAAGTAATGTCCACTTCATTGCGCCAGTCATCATAAATGTATCCCTAAGCTTCTTATCTTGTTAGACATCAACCGCCATATGTACCATCAAACTATTTTGCATTTCCTAAATAGCGAATTTTAAGGAATAAATAGCGATTCTTTACCATTCCTAATTTGCAATGAGCAAATTGCTAATTGCAAATTACCCATTCATTTCCATGGGCTAGGAGGCCCATAGGAATGAAGGTGCAATTTGCGATTAGCAATTAGCTCATCGCAAATTAGGAATTTTTCCAAGGGTGCAGGGGTATCTCAAGAACACCCAGCTGCACCCCTGAAAAAGAAATTTGGGGGCATATGGCATACATACATGCCCTAAGGACATGTATTGGCGTCATATGGCACCTTTTGTTTTTTGGAAAAAAATGCTTTTTGAAAAGAATTCGCAAATTACCACAAACTAGAAGTTGGTGGTAGTTTCCAAATCCTTAATGTCATTTTTTACATATTTTTTGTTTGATACATTGCTTTTAAGGAATCGCAAAATTTGCAAATCCTTCAGTGCAATCGCAAAATAAGGAATAGCAAATTTTGATTTAAGGACATTTTAAGTCATTTCCACATGTGCAGTGTTTTCAAATTATGATTTGAAAATCGTTTTTGGGGAAAAGGAATGGTTTGCAAATTTATGACAAGGACATAATGGTGTATGCTTCTCTATAAGGCATTTCACTGTCTCTGATGTCATTTTTCCCATATTACATTATAAGACCTTTCCCCATGGAGCACATTCCTTGTAAATATGCTCCCACCTGTGCATGGTGAATTTAGATTTTGACTGTTTGAGTCACATAGCCATGTTAAAAGTGACCCAAAAAAATTGCAAACGCTTTAAAAAAACACATTCATGTGTCTTAAGGACATTTTAAGTCATTTCCCCGTGGACAGTGTTTTGTAAGTGGCGCAAAAGAGGCATACACCTATCATAAATGTGTCCCTAGCATTTTAAATGATTAATTCAGGATGACGATAAGGTGTGGCCTATCCAGAGGTTTGTTTAAGGTGAGGCCTACTCAGGATTGCAGATTAAAGTTACGCTTGATGAAGAATACAGAGGACATAATACATGTAAAGCTCTACCAATGAAGTAAGTAATGTCCACTTCATTGCGCCAGTCATCATAAATGTATCCCTAAGCTTCTTATCTTGTTAGACATCAACCGCCATATGTACCATCAAATTATTTTGCATTTCCTAAATAGCGAATTTTAAGGAATAAATAGCGATTCTTTACCATTCCAAATTTGCAATGAGCAAATTGCTAATTGCAAATTACCCATTCATTTCCATGGGCCAGGATGCCCATATGAATGAAGGTGCAATTTGCGATTAGCAATTAGCTAATCGCAAATTAGGAATTTTTCCAAAGGTGCAGGGTTGTCTCAAGAACACCCTGCTGCACCCCTGAAAAAGAAATTTGGGGGCATATGGCGCACATAAATTTTAACAACATTCCTTTACCTCAAAAACGATTTTCAATTCATAATTTGAAAACACTGCCCACAGGGAAATTACTTAAAATGTCCTTAAGACACATGAAAGTGTTTTTGATTGCCTTTACAGCATGGTTGGGTCACTTTTAACATGGCTATGTAACACAAACATTTAAAATCTAAATTTGCCATGCACAGGTGGGAGCATATTTACAAGCAATTTGCGCCACAGAGAAAGGTCTTACATTAAAATGGGAAAAATAACATCAGGGACAGTCAATTGCCTTATAAAGAAGCATACACCATTATGTCCTTGTCATAAATTTAAAAACAATTCCTTTTCCCCAAAAACGATTTTCAAATCATAATTTCAAAACACTGCACATGGGAAAATTACTTAAAATGTCCTTAAGACACATAAAAGCGTTTTTTGATTGCCTTTGCAGCATGTTTGTATCACTTTTAACATGGCTATGTAACACAAACATTCAAAATCTAAATTTTCCATGCACAGGTGGGAGCATATTTACAAGCAATTTGCGCCACATAATTCATAATTTTCTCCTTAAAGCACACTATTCTCTATCTAAATTAAAGAAATATTTTCTCACCTTAGCAAATACTTTGAGTTTGAAAACAGTCTCAGAAACACACCAATTTGTCTTCAGCAGAGCAAAAGGTATGCACTCCAGAGTCTGCAGCTATCAAAAGCACAGAAATGCTGTAATTCTTCACACATATCTCTCATGTCACCCAATCAAAACTCTTCCCTCACTTTTTTTCAAATGAAAACCATTCCCCCCTCTGCCATTTCATGCCTTTTCTGCATGGCAACCACCTCTTGGAAGACGTCTGGTGTTTGTAAGTTCACACAACAATGTTGCAATTGAACTCTGAACTCTCAGTGCACCTGCATATCCAGTGCATTCTTTCATTTAATGATTTTTTATTGACCATTCAAAATACATCTTTCAAATAACTCATCCATGCACCCTAACTTTCTGTTTTCAGCAATCAAAATCCACCAATCACTGTTACTGCTTCATGAACACAGAAACTCCACAGTTTTTTTCATTTTAAACTCTCATTTTTTCAACTGCCATTTCATTGCCACACTTCATCTGACTGCAGGAGAACCTTCTCTCACCATGTTTTCTGTCTGGATTGTTGGACATAGTTATATCCACTGGGCTCACAGGTATGCTGAGAACAGAAAATTACCTAACCTCAATTTACAAGATGTGGAAATTAAGTGGTTTGGCCACAGAGGATTAAAATGTCACCAATTGATACCATTGGTGAAAACCTTTATGCATTTGCCCAAACCTGACCTGTTAATTGTGCACTGTGGAGGTAATGATTTGGGCACTTTGACTGGGGTAGGTCTGGAAATGCTTTTAAAGGACACCTTTGAGCAATTAATGGCACTTTTTCCTCAGACTGCCTTGGTATATTCAAATATATGCCAAAGACAGAAATGGAGGTGGTCAAACCAATTTTGTCCACAAATTGAGAAGTCGAGGAAGCATGTAAACAAATCTGTTTCAGCTTACATAAGAGACCATGGAATGGGCTCCATGTACAACAATAACTTGCGTTACTACATGCAAGATATCTACAGAGGAGATGGAGTTCACTTCTCAGATGAGGGCAACAGAATTTTCACTCTGAATTTAAGACTGTGCATTGGTACCTACTTATAAGTACCTAAATGTACCATAAACCCAAAAGCTCTTCTCAGAGCTACCCTACATCTGATCACTCACAATTATTATTTTACTGTAACATTTTTCACTAATTTTCAACAAAGTACGCTCCCTGGGGCGCTACCCGGTACGCGAACCGGGAGCTAACCTCGCGAATTTTTTTAAAAAAATGGTTTTTTTTCGCACATATAAGCCTCCTCAGCCACCCTCACAAAACCTAGGGGGTCAAGATAAGTCTACCGTGCCCTCTTCTACCCATTCTGAACATTATTTGCCCTCCATTTTGTATCTTAATTCGACCGAAACACAAAATGGTGGACTCCCGTAACGCTTAAGGTTCGCGAACCGGGGCGGTCAACGGTTCGCGTACCGGGTCGCTCCCTGGGAAGCGCACCATCAAAAAAGGTGGGAAAGTAGGTTACAGAAAAGCCACTGGAGACAATTTCACCAAATATAGATTAGCTCATACTACATACCAATCCCTACCATTTTCACAAATTTGATTGGAATTCCATTTAGCCATTTAGCCTGTAGACCTCTCTAAATACCCTGAGGTAAATTACTTCTCAAAACACATCTGAAGTGTTGGAATTGACAACCAATTAAAATGTTACTTTCATTTTCTACTTTTTTTACCTGACATTTGATTGGTTATGTACCTGAATATATATAAAAGAAGAGAATGAAACACAGCCATTTTGACTACTACTTCCTGGTGTACATTTCAATTGGATTTTCACTAATCACTTCAACTTCTTTCTAAAGGTAAGTTGTTATTTTAAAAACTGAACTATATTGTGCACTATAAGTTAATATGGTAAACTTTTTCTGATAGTTATATACTATCCCTCTGTAGTAGTTATAGATTTAGATAGACTTCTCTGTTATAGTTATGGATGGAGTTAGGCTTCTCTTTTATAATTATGAATTTACTTACGTTAAATCACATACACTTTTTTATATTCCTACTTCCACTCTGATACTATACACTGCCCAAAGATAAATTCTCTGTTAAAAAATGCCTATCTAAAATTAATCCCAACAGTGCCCTATCTCTACTAATATATATTTTTTTTATCCAAATTTCAGGCAACATGGAAGGCGAACAGAAAGTTTCATTTCAAATTGTCCTGCAAGAGAGCAGCCAAGAATTAATTGATCCAAATTATATAGAATTTATGGATGAAACTTGGGACCAAGAACTACTGCAATGTGTGCAAGCAGTGGATGACCTCCTTCAAAATGAGGACATTTTACACCCTCATAGATTACAAGCTATGTTCAATGAAAATGACGACATTTCAGACAGTGAAATGTTAGAAATGTTATTAAATTTTGAAACACAATCACAATAATAAATAATTGCTTAAAAAATAAAAAAAAATAAAAAATAATCAACAAAACCAACAATCAATTAACATACAGTATTTGAAAAGTCTATCATTCATTTTTCATTGCAGTACGCTGCCCAGAACGCTTCCCGGTTCGCGGACCGGGCGCTACCCACGCAAAAAAAAAAAAAAAAAAATTTAGTTTTTTTTGCCCCGCGGGGCCCTTTTAAAACCTCCACATTAAACCTAGGGGGTCAGGGAGGATCTAGTATGCCCCCTTATGGTTATTTCCCCCTTTGTTTTGGCCTCCTCTTGTCTCTCAATCCTACCGAGAGACAAGATGGCGGCCGCTCCGGACTGTTTAGAATGTTGACAGACACCGGAGAGCCAATCAGCTTCGCTACGCGAAGTTCCGGTACGCTTAAGGTCCGCGGACCGGAGCGCTGCCCAGAGCGCGCTTACAGATATATATCTTTTTTTAAACGTTAATTTCTCAAAATCCACTGGAGCACATATATTGAGACCTACAAAAGGCAAATCGGGCTACCAGTCCCTACAATTTTGCCAAGTTTCATGCAAATCCATTCAGCCGTTCGGGCTAAAAGTGAGGCCAACCGCCCTATGGAAAACTCAATGTTAAAAACACGTTTTGGGACCCCCCTTTTTTCTCGACCCCCCCTGGACGAACCCCCCCCAAATTTCCAGGGGCTGCTCAGAAACAAAATGTTCCATTTTCCAGAAAATTTCAGCCAATTCCGTCCACAAACGCCAAAGTTATTAGACATAGAATTTTCAAAAATCCCATAGAGAAAAAATCCTAACTATATATACCTACTGGCGACCGCCAGTAGGTAATATATTATATATATATATATTTGTGTATATATATATATATAATATATATATTATATATTATATATATATATTTATACATATATGTATGTATGTATGTATGTATATATATATATATATATATATATATATATACACATACACATATATATATATAGGTGTAACGGGGAGGACCCGGATCCACCAGGCTTACCTGTCTCACCTCTTTCCAACCAGCACACAGGGACCTGGAGAAACACAGATGTCCTCGGCGAAAAGGAGCCGGAAGACAGTGGTGAGCCCTGTTTCTTTAATTGGGCGGAGTTGGACCAGGACTACGTCAATTGGCACACCCCTGTATCCCAGGTAAAGGCAGCCCCAGAGAGCACACAGGTGTGTGTTACACCCGGAGGCGAGAGTGACGGAAGGAGTGGCGGAGAAGAGGACGAGTGTGGAGCAGAGGCGGCGTCGGAGGAGGAGGGGCGGGAGCAGAGGAGAGACCATCGGAGGCAGGAGGCGGAGAGGAGACCCGAGGAGGAGAGAGACCATCGGAGGCAGGAGGCGGAGAGGAGACCCGAGGAGGAGAGAGACCATCGGAGGCAGGAGGCGGAGAGGAGACCCGAGGAGGAAAGAGACCATCAGAAGAAGGAGGCGACGGACAGAGGAGGATACGGAGAGAGGAGAGGCGGAATCGGAAGATCCCGAGAAGACGAACCCAACAAGCCAGGAGGCCAACCGGAAGGCGCTTCGCCCAGCCACACTTCAAGGGAAGTGTGGCTACTAGAGGTACGATCAAAGTTTTCAAGTTGGGCGGGATTCAATTGGGCTAAAACCCCATAAAGGCACTGTACGACTACCGTGCACTACCCCTCCTTCACTTCCCCGGCACTTCGGACTATAGTTTACTGTTTCGTGCACGTGTGTTCCCTCACTCCCTTCCCTGTGCCTTTTGGCAGCTCACCGAACTTAATCGACATTATCTTTTCCTTCTGGGGATCGGAGAGACTGCTCGACATCGTGGAGGAAGAGGCCCGGACCACAAGTCCCAGAAGACACCGGGACGACCGTCGGACCGCTGTAGAGAAACGCCAGCACAGACTTACGGATGAGACCGAGAGCCCCCTTCCGTACTACAGGAAAACGATACACAGAAAAAGGACATTCAAATTAATAAAACCTGCATTACCTAAAGTTCCTGTGTCAGTAAGTCTATTTGAAGAGACTTTGGTATCGCCAATACCGAGACCAGTGGGCCGGGGCGAACCCGAAGCGCCACAAGTGGTGGAGAATGTGGGCACCTCTGTAGCCATCTGGGAAACAAAGATGGAGGAACTACTACAAAGACTGGTAAAGGGGCAAGAGCAGCTGGGCTGGGCGGTGGAACAACAGATAGCCACAGCCCAAGCAGACCGGGATACCTTCAAAGACACAGTGGTGAAACGGCTGGAGGGATTACAACCGATAACGATCGATCCGGCGGGCCACCAGGTCCGCGAGTTGAGGCAGCCGATATCCACCCCTTCCGGTATTTCACTACAGAAGTACACGGCGGGTGAAGACCCAGACGCCTTCCTCGTCAACTTCGAGAGGGTTGCTTTGGCCTGTGGGTGGCCCTTAGAGAAATGGCCGTTCTTTCTCGCCCCACTGTTAACCGGGGAAGCACAGGCTGCCTACCAAGTGGCCAACGGCAATGGGCAGACCCCGTATGGACAGATAAAAACCCTCATTCTGGATCACTTGGGACTTGATGCAGAAGCATACCGCGTCCGCTTCCGGAAAGAGAGAGGGACCCCCGGAGACAACCCGAAGACGTTGTTCTTCCGGTTGAAATCGGCGGCGGACAAGTGGCATACACCCGCTCAGAGCTCTAAAGAGGCTATAATGGACAAAATATATCTTGAGCAATTCCTCGAGGCTCTGCCCTTCGGGACCCAATGGTGGTTACGGCAACACTCTAACTTAACCACTGTGCAAGCAATGGAAATGGCCTCTACGTTTGCGCGGGCTCAACCCCGCCTGCACCCTACAGAGCGCAAGAGAGGCAACAGAGCGCCTATTCGGCTCGAACGCAAACCACGACCCCCCCCGGTCTTCCTGGTCCTAGACTCCCGAACCCCGAGGTTCCTACATTCAGAGGCCCTCAATGCTTCGACTGTGGTGCCTGGGACCACATTGCCCGGTTCTGCCCCCAGAAGAGGACCCAAGAAGAGCCGATGGAGGTCGGGTATCTACCCCGAGCCGTTATGTATTCAGCGGAACTTGGAGGGGCGTACCACGTGAGTGTCCTGGTGAACGGGAGGCAGGTCAAGGCTCTGTTAGATTCAGGGTGCAAACAATCGGTGATACAGGGACGGTTTGTGAGTGTCCCACAGGTAATGCCCGACGCCCATGTACACATTAAGTGTGTTCATGGTGATATAAAGAGTTATCCGATAGCGTTTATCCCTTTAGAGTTGGAAGGGGGGCGGGCCATAGTGGTTAAGGTGGGAATACTAGACAACCTCCCCGAAGAGCTTATAATCGGAACCGACAATCCCCACTTCATAGACCTCTTCTCTGAAACTCTTAACAAAGGGAGAACCGGCCCCATAAAGGTACTCATAGCCCCTGAGCCATGGGAGGGTGACCGTAGTTTCCAGTTTACCCAAGCCAACGACTCCACATTATTTAACGCATGGGAACAGGCCCATGCCGACCAGGATAACCCAAACCCCAGGTACCCGCGTTTCGTGATACAAGATGAGCTCCTTTACAGACAAGGGAAGCAAGACGAACCCAAGCAACTCCTTGTTCCGGTATGCTTCCGGGACCAGGTTATGTTCTACGCCCACACCCACCTCCTCGCAGGTCACACAGGCAGCGAAAAGACCACCCAGAACATTCTGCGGAATTTCTATTGGCCAGGAGTGTATCGGGACATCAAGAAACAGTGCCAGACATGTGACGTATGTCAACGAAAAAATCTACATAGACCACCGGCCGCTCCCTTGCGGCCCCTGCCCATCATTGGGACCCCGTTTGAGAGGGTGGCAATGGACCTCATCGGACCCCTCCCAAAGACTAGGAGGGGAAGCCAATATGCCCTTGTTATTGTGGATTATGCCACCAGATTCCCCGAAGCCTTCCCCTTGAAATCCCCCACATCCAAGAACATTGCTGAGAAGTTTATGGAACTCTTCTCCCGGGTAGGCTTCCCAAGGAAGTCCTTACCGACCAAGGGACTCCCTTTATGTCCCGCGTGATGAAGGAAGTATGCCTCCTCTTGGACCTCCACCAAATCCGAACTTCAATATATCACCCACAGACCGATGGTCTCGTGGAACGCTACAACGGGACGCTAAAGAGCATATTAAAGAAAATGCTCACAGCCAACAGAACAGATTGGGACGTACTATTACCCCTGGCCCTGTATGTCATTAGAGGCCAAACCCAGAGCGGTCTTGGCTGCTCTTCATTCGAAATGCTGTACGGTAGACAGCCGCGGAGCCTCCTGGAGATGACGAAAGAATACTGGGAGGCGGAGCCCTCCCGAGACACGAAATCTTTGTTAGAATACAGCCAGAACCTCAAGAACCAGTTGGGGAAGATACGAGAATTGGCTTACTCTCAACTGGAAAGGAGCCAAATGAAACAAAGAACCCACTACGATAAGGGGAAGAAGTGGAGAAGACTTGATGTGAATGACTGGGCCTTAGTGTTGTTACCATCAAACACCAAGAGGTTTCACACAGAGTGGCAAGGCCCCTACCAGGTCGTAGAAACCATCGGCAAAACCACCTACCGGCTACGGATGACAGGAAGGAAAACCCAAATATTCCACATCAATCTATTAAAGAAGTGGCTGGGAAACCCTCCGCTCTCGGCCTTTTCCGATGTCGCCAAGGAAAACAAAAGAGAGACCACGTTAGACCACCTCGTCATCAACGAGGAATTGTACCAGGGACAACAAGAAGGACTTCATAGTGTCCTTAGTCGCTACTCATCCATCTTTTCTGACAAGCCCGGTTCAACGAAATTGGCAGAACATCGAATCGAGACTCCTAAAGGTACCATCGTGAAATAACGACCGTACCGAATACCCGCTGCAAAAAGAGAAGCCATAAGCCGAGAGGTGAAAGAAATGCTCAAACTGGGAGTGATACGTCCATCCAGAAGCGAATGGTCCTCACCAATCGTGATGGTGCCGAAACCAGACGGGAGCAGTAGGTTCTGTATGGACTTCAGGGCCCTGAACGCTGTCTCTTCGTTCGATGCGTATCCCATCCCTAGAATCGACGAATTGATCGAGAAGCTAGGAGAAGCCCAGTACATTAGTACCCTTGACCTGATGAAGGGCTACTGGCAGGTGCCTCTGCGAGACGAGGACCGCAAGAAAACCGCATTTGCCACCCCCGACGGACTCTACGAATTCACAGTACTGCCCTTCGGATTGCACGGAGCCCCCGCAACGTTCCAAAGACTGATGAACGAAGTGCTACGCGACCACCGGAAATACAGTTCAGTCTACCTGGACGATATTATCATCTTCAGCCCCAACTGGGAGATCCACCTCCGACACCTGGAAACAATTTTTCTACAGTTAACCAACGCGGGTTTACACATCAACTCAAAGAAATCACGGATCGGTTTTCAAAAAGTGAAGTACCTGGGGTACCTATTGGGCCACGGGGTCATTGAACCACAAATAGAGAAGGTCCGAGCCATTGCAGACACCCCTTTTCCCACTAACGTTAGGGACATGCGAGCCTTCTTAGGGTTGGTGGGGTATTATCGCAGATTCATACCCTCCTTCTCTAACATAGCGGCCCCACTCACGGACACCCTTAAGAAACAGACACCGAGAACAGATTTCCAGAAACCCACTCCGGAGATGTGGAGGGCCTTCAAAACCCTTAAGGAGGTTATCACAACCAGCCCAGTATTTTCCTCCCCTGACTTCTCCAAACCCTTCATCCTCCACACGGACGCCTCTGATTTCGGGATAGGGGCTGTATTGTCACAAGTATCCGAAAAGGGGACAGAACACCCTATCCTGTTTATCAGCCGCAAACTCTTCCCCAGGGAGGTGAGGTACCCCACGATCGAAAAGGAGTGCCTGGCCATCAAGTGGGCGATAGACAAACTGCGGTATTACCTGGAGGGACACCCATTCCGGTTGTATACCGATCATGCACCACTGCAATGGATGAGCCGCAACGCCTCTAACAATCCAAGGGTGATGCGGTGGTTTCTTTCTCTGCAACCTTTTGCCTTCCAAGTACTGCACCGAAAAGGGAAGGACAACGCTAGCGCTGACTATCTCTCTCGTTTTCCTCTCCCCGATCGGGAGAATCATAGGGGGGAGGGGTGTAACGGGGAGGACCCGGATCCACCAGGCTTACCTGTCTCACCTCTTTCCAACCAGCACACAGGGACCTGGAGAAACACAGATGTCCTCGGCGAAAAGGAGCCGGAAGACAGTGGTGAGCCCTGTTTCTTTAATTGGGCGGAGTTGGACCAGGACTACGTCAATTGGCACGCCCCTGTATCCCAGGTAAAGGCAGCCCCAGAGAGCACACAGGTGTGTGTTACACCCGGAGGCGAGAGTGACGGAAGGAGTGGCGGAGAAGAGGACGAGTGTGGAGCAGAGGCGGCGTCGGAGGAGGAGAGGCGGGAGCAGAGGAGAGACCATCGGAGGCAGGAGGCGGAGAGGAGACCAGAGGAGGAGAGAGACCATCGGAGGCAGGAGGCGGAGAGGAGACCCGAGGAGGAGAGAGACCATCGGAGGCAGGCGGCCGAGAGGAGACCCGAGGAGGAAAGAGACCATCAGAAGAAGGAGGCGATGGACGGAGGAGGAGACGGAGAGAGGAGAGGCGGAATCGGAAGATCCCGAGAAGACGAACCCAACAAGCCAGGAGGCCAACCGGAAGGCGCTTCGCCCAGCCACACTTCAAGGGAAGTGTGGCTACCAGAGGTACGATCAAGGTTTTCAAGTTGGGCGGGATTCAAGTGGGCTAAAACCCCGTAAAGGCACTGTACGACTACCGTGCACTACCCCTCCTTCACTTCCCCGGCACTTCGGACTATAGTTGACTGTTTCGTGCACGTGTGTTCCCTCACTCCCTTCCCTGTGCCTTTTGGCAGCTCACCGAACTTAATCGGCATTATCTTTTCCTTCTGGGGATCGGAGAGACTGCTCGACATTGTGGAGGAAGAGGCCCGGACCACAAGTCCTAGAAGACACCGGGACGACCGTCGGACCGCTGTAGAGAAACTCCAGCACAGACTTACGGAGGAGACCGAGAGCCCCCTTCCCTACTACAGGAAAACGATACACAGAAAAAGGACATTCAAATTAATAAAACCTGCATTACCTAAAGTTCCTGTGTCAGTAAGTCTATTTGAAGAGACTTTAGTATCGCCAATACCGAGACCAGTGGGCCGGGGCGAACCCGAAGCGCCACAATAATATACACTGAAATAAAGGTTATAGTGACTTTATAGATAGGTGAATATGTCAGTGACTACAATAACCTTTTGAACTAAACAAAACATTGACATTCACAAGTTATAGTTAGCAGAGTTAACTATAACCTGCGCCCCTGCCATGCACTGCCTATGACCTCACATATTTCATTTCTCATGACATGTTCTGAGAAATCATTTGTGACATTACTGATGACATCTAAAATGACATCATTGATGACATCACTGGGGGTAAGTTAGTTTGTTTTAATGTTTACAAAATGGTGGGTAGCTACCATATAACCTTTCTACCTAATTTTGTACAGCCTGTGTCCAGCTAATGGGTGTAAGTGTTTATAAAGAGCATGTGCTCCTAATGCATCCTAGGTGTGTAGAGGAAGTGAACACGTTATAAATCTTTGCATTGAAGAGTAACTCTGTGTGCACGTGTCAGTTGTCGACTTGCATTCAGCATGTTCTACAGAAGTTTACGGACTACATACTAAGTATTGTAAGCAGCCTTCAGTTATTAGACCGAATTTTCACAGCATGAAAATGTCTACGTAACATAGAAGACTGTGTTCACCAGGGTCTAACCTATGTACATGTGCTTCTTCTGCTTCAGAAGATGGGCTATCTTTGAAGCTTTCACCACAGTATGAAAGCTGCAGGTAGTATGATCTTTAGCACCTTCAGACCTTGGTTATTTTAAGCGAAAAGTGTCTTTTTTGGCTAGTGTTGCATAGAGTGTACACTGTTCTTTCTAGATACTTTTTATTACTCTTTGGTATATTTCTCATGAGAGTTTCACTGTATGCAATCAGTGTGGTACAGACTGAGCTCTCTCTATAGAGTAACCACTGTTTACAGTACCCATTGTTCTACTCATATCAACTTCATTTCTCAATGTAGGTTTGGTGGCTGTGAGGGGTTTGATACAGATAAAAGCTGTCCGTAGTAGCTCATTTATTTTGGAACAGACGTTGAGTATTTTAAGTAACTTGGCTTTCTCTGAACAGTTGTACACATATTGAACACTGTGCGCAATGAGGGTTTCCCATTTATCTGAGGTTGATTGTTACTGTGAACTAGACTACCCATAATGTGTGAGTTTTCTAAGGGGAGGGGCCCACTTCCCTGAGAGTATTCTGGCCCTGAGGACTCAATTCCCGGGGCATACATTACATATAGGTGGGTACCCTGGTGCCCTCTCAAGGCACTCACCATACACAATGTTTGGGGCCGCAGAGGGAGCCCCAGGGCCCCCACGGGCCCAGCCGGCTCCCCGCATGGTGTGGGAGCCAGGATTGCTCCTGCACACAGGGTGGGGGCAATCTGTTTATCCGTATCCCTGCCCACATCAGTCTGGGTAGGGAAACAGATCTCAAGTCTGCTATCAGCCGGTAGGAGCATTTTGAAAACTCCCATCCGCTGGGAGTAGACCTTGTGTTTGCTCCCATTTGGCAAGTGTTTTACAAATATTCCCACTGGGTGGGGCGAGAGTTTTGAAAATGCTCCCGCCAGGTGGGCCGAGAAATTAGAAAATGATTCAGCCAGGTGGGAGGAAACACAAGTTCCCTGCCTGCATTGGTGAATCAGAGAAACTGCTGTGTCCCTGGAGTGGGCTCCCTGGGACACAGCAAGAGAGCTAGCCCCAGGGGATGGGCTCCCCAGGTCATTAATGGCTTTGGAAGGGAATGGCATTTCATGAGAATTTCAGTCTAGGAGCAACAACTGTACAGCCAGGTACTTGCCCACCCATGTATGCTTGATTGGCTGAAGAAGATCAGCTATCTGCAAAGTGTTTAGTAGAGAGGGACGTCTTTGGGTAGTAAAGCCTTCACCACCTAAGAGGCCTTTGGTGTTTAGAGTGGATGGGCTCTTTGTGGAGGAGTTTTGCACAGTGTAAACACTATTAATGAGAGCTACTTTTCTACCATAGTATGGTTCATTATATAACGAGAGATCACGTATCTGCAAAAGTTTGGTATGGGGCAAAGGTTGTGCGTAGTAGGAGCTTGGTCATCTAAAAGAACTTTGAGTGCCTGGAAGGAGTTTGTTTTCCATGAAGAGTTGTTCACTTTGCGAACACTGTCGGCAGCAGCGATTTACCTCTCTCAGTATTCTTGATTAGCCACATGACGTTGGTTATCTTTGAAATGTTTCTTCAGAGATGTAATGTAAGAAAGTGATACAGAGACTGGAAGATGTAAATGTAAATGTATTACTGAAATTGCAGATAACATGTTGACTATGAAAGGCAATAAAATATCTTTAAAAAAATAAATCTATAAAGTGTTTCGTATAGTGCAAAGGATGTGCACAAGAGGAGTTTAGTTCACTGAATAGGCTTGTGTGTGAATTGCAATTTATTCCTTATATAAATCTGTACCGTTTAGCACTTACTTTGATATCTGTATTGCTGTATGTCTTTGCAGTGTAATTTTTATAGCAGAAGCTTGGATGATCTCAATAATGATGTTATTTGAGATATTATCAGGGATGTCAACAAAGAAGGCATTGACTATGTCATGAGTGTTGACATATATGAGGTCATAAACAGTGCATGGCGGGGAAGCAAGGGATAGCTAGCTCTGATAACTATAACTGGTGAAGTTCAGTAGTTTTTTCGGTTTAAAATATTATGTTTTAACTGACATTTTCACCTAACTCTAATGTCACTTTAACCTTTGGTTTTTCAGTGAATTTTTAAAGTTTTTAAATACAAATGGAAAGTAAGATACTGGCACCAAACCTAACTGTAAAGTCCCTTTAACCTTTGTATTTCAGTGAATATATGCATATATTTATTTATTTATAAAGTTTTATATAGCGCAAACGTAATCTATACTACTATTATAAAGAGAGAACTGGGAACCTTTGAGGCGGGTAAACTCCAGAAGTACACCACCAATCACAACACCCAATACAGCGTTGTAAAGGGGAGTTCCAGGGTATGGACATAGGCTATACATATGCCCACCATAAACATTACGAAGTGCAAACAACATTAGGGGTAAAGTAGTTCCTTGTGGGCGTTGTTCTGCTGTTAGGGAGTAGCGTGGGCGTGTCAAAGTAAACATGTGGGCAGCACCAACTTCACTCTGTTACATGGGCTGCGACTTCAGGCACACAGAAAACATTGCTAAACCACTCGGCGCTACAGAAAACATTGCCAAACCACTCGGTGCTACATTCCCATCTTTCTCCAACATAAACAGCGTTGTTCTGCTGTTACTGAGTAGCATGGGCATGTGTAACTAAAAAGGTCGGCGGAAACATTGTCAGAGGAGCATGGCACAAAATACAACTAATGCCATGCAACTTACATGGGCAGTGACCTCAGGCACAAGATCACTAAAACACTTGCCGATATATCACAGGGGCCGTCAATGCCATAAACGAAGGGGCGCGGCTTTTTACAGGGGCGGCAACAAGTAAAAGAGGCGCTGCGCCATTGCTCACACACGCACGCTGTCATAAGGGGCGGGCACAAGTAAAAGAGGCACGGCCTTATGAACACAAAAAAACCATCGCCACAAACATTTAAAACACTTTACTCTCATCGCTCACAATAATTTTTGGCCATCATGATTTCCAAAATATGGTCAAAAGTTGCGCACATAAAGGCCCTTCGCTTTCTAAAACATACGCGTTCGTTCATCAGTGGGGTCAGTGTTAAAAAAGGGGCACGGCTTCCAAAAACAACCAATCACGCTATATTTCACAACTTTTGCACAGTACTTGCGCCGAGAACTATGCAAACCCTTAATGTATTTGGCAAACAACCATGTTCCAAATAGGGGCTAAACGAGGGAAACAACGCTTCTGAAGGTACGGACACACTCGCATTCTCATTCACAACACTTCGCCAACAACACAATCATTACTGAGTGCGGACAGTATTTCGGAATTACGGAGAAAGGCAATCTCGCAGGGCCACTCTGTACAATTGCTGCGCGAAATAAAACAGACTTTCACCCTTTGGAGTACATCAAACCTTCTCACAGGGGGCTGCCATTAAAAAACACATGCCGATTTCTGTACTAACATTTTACACATTTCTTTTATTTCCCAGACAACGTCGGGACGGGCTGCTAGTTAGGAATATATTCGTTGAAATAAAACAACAGTTAAAGGGACGTTATAGTTAGGGGAAATTTGAACGAACAAAACAACTGAAATTCACCAGTTATAGTTACCTCAAATAACTGTAATTAGTGCTCTAAAGTACCAGTAACCCGTGCCCCTGACATTCACAATCGTGTTATCAATGATGTCAGTGAAGTTATCAATGATGTCAAGGAACTTGTACTGAGTGATCTAATACGTGAGGAAATTAGCAGTGTTTGGTGAGGGCAGGAGTGATAGTTTTTTAGGGTACTGTGTTTCCATGTCTGCAAGAGCACGGGCAGGGAGAATCTTTTATGCTCCCTCCCGGGGCAGCAGCTTTCTGCTCCCACTGTGTGGGAGCACATTATACTTCACTGACTGCACTCTCGTGGGCAGAGAAACCCCAGTGGGGTTCCCAGGTCACCGCAATGGAGCTGGCCAGAGTGATAGGGCCATAGTGTAGCTCGGGGAGAGGGCCCGCAGGCCCTCTTCCCTCTAACTACTTCTAGGCCCCTGGGGCATGAGGTCAACGGAGCCTCAAGGAGGCTTGGGGAGGGGTGGCATGTGCCCCTCTCCCCTTTAATTAAATATTGGACTCGGGGTTGGGGTCTCCAGGGCCTCAAGGAGGCTCAGGGACTGGGGGCCTCACCCCTCACTTTAATCAACAATCAGACCTGGAGAATGGGCTAGTGCCTGAGTGATCTTGTCATGTATTCCTATAGGTTCTGAATCGATCCCCCTATTCCTGACCCTATTCTAGTTAAACAAACCAACAAGTTAACTAGCAGTCAGCCCATGAGGCAGAAAACCCCCATGATGCAGATACCGTTATCTGACGCAGTCACACTACGGCACAGGAACGTGTTATCTGATTAGGTCATAACGCTTGCGATCTAATTAGACAAGCGATATTCCTCTAGCCCCTGATAAGGCATACGGAGTTCTCATAACAAATCAAACCTATGACAACCTGGGCAAAACCCTGCGGCCATTGTTTTGATTTCACCGAGAACTTTAGTAAAAGAATGTGCTAACGAGCAAATCGTATGACATCTTTATTGACGTATCTATGTCCATCCTTACGTCAATCTCGGCACCTTAAAGGTATAAATATTACCGATCTTGCCATATGCAAACACACGCGTGGTGACGAGACGGAGCAGCCATACTTGCCGAAGCCAAGAGCAGAGCAGACCCCGCTGGCAGCAGCCCCGCCTTCCTGACGCGCTGAGAGAAGCTGCTTTCTCCTGCCGAGAATCCAGCACCGGCGTTTCCGGGTAGCCCTCGCAGGCAGCCTGGAATATCGAGACCAGAGAGAGAGATACCATTCCTCATTCATCCTAACTTCCAGGTACAGAACTGAATAACCCCTCACAGAGAATTCTTTAGTTATTCACTTGGCAAAAACAAACTTAACTTAAACTGTAACTATCTATTCCCGCCCTCGTATTAGACTTAGGTCAGGTACACGGGGTAGGCGTTTCTAGAAACACCAGTTGAGTACGTTTAGTCAAATGTATATGTGTATGTAATATATTTTATTCATTTTAAACATCTTATGGCTTAGAAACCATATCAATGTTTTTACAGTATTATTTTATACTGCTGCTCTTAATGTATGCACTTTACTTAACTATAAGTATTGCAATAATATCGATCCATTTCTCTTGTATGAGAAAAGAGACTGATCAATAAATAACACCTTTTTATTGAACACGCCCGTCTCTTCCTTTTCTCTACATTCTGATGAGACTAAGAATGCACGTACTGACTGAGTAAAATAATTTGCCTTTTGTTCACACGACTCTCGAGATTGACTCTTGATTAGGGGAGAGCAAAGTTGTCATGTTCTATGGTTGTCAGAAACTAAATCCCTTCTTGTCTAATCAGGGAAGTTAAGTCCTCCTTGAACATTCGAGAAAGTTTCTAGTGAACTCTGAGCTAAGCTGGCAAACCCAAAACTTTAAGTCTAGTATCGACAGTAGTAGACCTAGTTAACGTCTGGCCTAGGCCTTTACTGCTGTAGGTATTATTCCAATGCGCAGAGCCTATTGGGAAGATAGGAACTACACTACATGGCGCCCAACGCGTTTGGAAAGGGCGATAAAACTAACGTAAGACATTTAGAGTAACTCAGTCGTGCTTTCTCACTCAGACCCCTTTTCCCAAATACTCCAAAGACGTCTGGAGTGGGTGAAAGGTTATATCCGCCAGACCTCGCAGGAGGGAACTCCTATGTATGGTTCTTGGTATAGTCAACGTTGAAGGATAAACAGTTCCAAAATATTGTGCATCTAATCTTTGTTTCCATAAGAAACCTGATCTGCAAACAAACAAAATAACCATCCTGTCGGTAAAATGGCAGACAGTGATGAAGAAAGGGAGGCAGTTAGATTAGCAGCTGACATAGCAGAAGCTGATACTGCACTACAAAATGCAGACCCGGAGATAATACTCATCCCGGTCATTAAAAGAAAATCTATAACCTTAAAACTTATAGAAAATGGACTGACACCTAGAGGTGGTACAGTCATATTCGTAATTGAGGCACACGAATATCGGCAGACAGAGGTATACTATTCATGGATACATTTTCCAGCAGCAAATGCTGTAACAAAGTACTTCCACTATTACAAAATAGAGGAACCTCCTAATGAGTACACTCCTTTCGAGGAGGTGGAAGTACCACTCAAATTCCAAGAGCATTTGCTCTTATTTGATGGCGCCCTAAAACATAACAATCACATCACCAGGCTCGGTCCTTTAGGTAGACCAGGAGCAACGTGGCCGGTCCTAGCCGGATACACACCACATCCAGACTTCAATGGGATGTCTGTAGCAGAGCTGTTAACACAGCTAAAACAATTAATAAAAATTCATAGACAATTAGTTCAGTATGTGATGCGGACTTCAACAATTCAGCCAGCGATTAAACTTCCACAGCTGACCCCTCACCAGGGGAACACAAATAAAATTACACCACAGAACATCCAATCCTGCCTAGGTAAAGTACCGGCTAAACGGGAACAAATACCATTCTGGTTGGCACAGAAAATTACCCAAATAGAGGCGGTGTTTCCTGACACCACCCCGCTAGAAAAACACAGGATTCTGACTATCTGTCTCCCAATGGGAATCGCACCACACATAGAGGACTGTGACACTTGGGGTACAGTCGTTGCTTCCATCTACACAAAAACGCACGGTGTTCCATCCATTTCGGTGATACCAGATGTGCTAAAACAAATTCAAGACGAATACGGTCCAGAACCTGCTTTAACTCTTGGTATGAAATTACTGAAAGACTTCAAGCAGGTCTCGGCTATATTATTAGCCAACATAAAAGGTGAAGCAGCAAACGTGGCGATCCGCCAGAGGTTAAAAGAGACAGATATAGCAGACCAACCAGCTGAAATTGCCAGAATCATAGAAAAATCCTATGAGGAACTAGGTAGAGATAGTTTAGGTGGAATACCAATAAAACCACAACTGACTGAAAGTCCAGAAAAAATATTTTTTAATAATAATTCACCAAAAAATAACTGGGATGGAAACAAACAATCCAATCCAAAAGAAAAGAAATTCCAGTCCCGAGGAAGGTCTCCTAGGCAAAGAGAAAAATCTCCGAACCAAAGACACAGGTCACCCCAGAGTGACCCCTCTGGGAAAAGATATAACCTTAGAAATAGGGATAATATAAAAAAGCCTGATAGATATCAAGACATTGATACGCGTCCCTCTCAATCTTTTCAGACTTCCTCGCAGAAATCGGAAAGAAGAGGACGATCAGAACAAAGAGAAGAGCACGCCAAGTCCAAAGACAAGGAACCTGCTCAACTAAAAAAGAAATTACAATTTCCAAAAAAGAAGGTAGCCAGTATCAAGGTAGTTAACAATGCCGAGAATACTGAGGACACAACTGAAAAACGGAGAGTGGGCTCAGACAATGCTAGACAGCGCAGCAGAAGTGAGCATAGCTCGCAAAGTCCTTATGAATCATCTGGAGACAGTGGACACGAATGAATATCTTCAAGTGGAAACTGCAGACACCAGGGTTAGCAAACCTCACAAGATATACGAGATAACATTACGTATAGAGGGAGATAAGACTAGGAAAATAAGGGGACTATTTTGGGATAACCTCTCCAAGGGTTATGACATCCTTCTAGCTGAAAAAGACTGGCCACCAGAGTTTGTCAGGGAGTGCCCTCATGGCGAAGAAGTAATTATGCCTGCCTTCTCAAATCAAATTCCAATTCATAAAAAATACACACTTGCCAGAAAGTGGGCAGTGGCTCTAGCACCTGCTTTATATAATAATCATGTAGGATGGGATGAGGACTCCCCTCCTCACAAAATCCAGTTAAAATCACAACCTACTGCACAAAGGCAGTACCCAATTAAGCAAGAAGCTAAACAACAGGTAAATGAAATACTAGATCAGCTAGAATACCAGGGGGTGATTGAAACTTGCACCTCACAAATGAACAACCCTTTGTTTCCGGTCTCCAAACCAGACAATTCATATCGTCTAGTTTTGGATTACCGACACCTTAACACATGTTGCAAAACTTTTGCAGTGCAAAACTCACATAGTGCTGCACTAATGAATAACATAGTGCGCAAAAAATACAAAACAACCTTAGACATCTCCAATGGATTCTTTTGTCAAAACATAGCACCAGAGAGCAGATATTTAACTGCATTCTCAGTAAATGGCACTCAAAAACAATTCTGTCGGTTAGCCCAGGGGTACAAGAACAGCCCGGGGGGTATTCTCAGCGAGAGTAACAGAATTACTTCATCTATATGATGATGAAGCATTATCTTATGTCGATGACATTTACTTAACAGATGATGACTTGGAGACTCACTTGAAAAGAGTGAACACCATAATACTTGGGTTCGCTGCAGAGGGTTACAAATTCAACTTTAAAAAATCCAGAATTGCCCATCTGACAGTCCTATTCTTAGGATATGAGTTATCAAGTGAAGGCAAAAGCCTGGCTGACAATTTCCTAGAGAAATGTGCCGTACTCCAAGCACCTAGAACACTAAAAAACTTACAGTCGATTCTAGGCTTCCTAAATTTCGGAAGAACATACATTGCAAATTACGCAGAAAGGGTCAAACCCCTTTATGATCTAATTAAACCAGATTTTAAAAGATCCAATTGGACTCAAATACACACAGAAATTTTGAGATCCTTACAAACAGACATGCTAATTAAAACAAAATTAGAAACACGTGATAACACACGCAATCTTGTGATTCGAGTCATCCCAGGGAGATGTGGATTCACATACCTGACCTCTAATGAGGGAGAAAAGGTACCAATTGCATTCAAATCACACTTGTACACAGAAGCTGAACAGAAATTCAGTAACAAAGAAAAAATTGTTCATGCAGTTCAAACCGCAATAGCTAGAGAAAAAGATCAAGCAGACGGTAGACATATCACAGTCAGAACAGCTGAATCAGCCTTTGAGGCATTAACAACACCGTGTAATTTACCAACAACAACATTGAATCCGGAATGGATACAATGGGTGAATTCAATCACAACGGACAAAGTATACTACTACTTTGATCCAGAACTAGAAGAATTGAAAAATCTAGCATATGAAGAAACATATCCTCTGCCAATCGACATTCTGCCTTTACGACATTACGCCTGTGTAATCTATACAGACGGACATGCTCAACCGTCCGTTTGGGGAGAACAAGCATACAACCCCACATGTGAGATTACAAAAGAAGTGTGGCGCGGAGGTAAACTAAAACCTCTATTAACAAAAACACACTCAGTAGAAACTAATTCAGAACAACAAACTGAAATATTAGCTTTGAAAATGGCGCTAGATAATGCGGATCGCGAATTCCCGACACTTATAGTGTCAGATTCATATTACTGCGTCAAATCATATAACAGCGATTTGCAGACATGGATTCAAAACGGTTACAAAGATGACACAGATGCACCAATAAAGCAGAAACTGCTCTGGGAACAAATAGCTCTTTTACAAAAAGAACTACCAAAGACTCACGTGACACACTCACTGAGTCATCAGCGTGATGGCGTTCACGTTGCAGGGAATTCATTGGCTGAGACAGCCACAGCGGCAGCCACTAAATCGGCTCCCGTAGATCGAAAAAAGCGTACATTAAAATACATTGACGGTGAAACAGTGCTGGCAGTGAAAACGTCATCAAAAGGCGACTGCTCAGCGTTACCGATCGACTATCCACTCAATTATACATGTTAATGTTAATGTTAATGTTAATTGGAATTTGTTGAGCGCTCGTACGCCCGAAGGCTTCATGGCGCTATAAGGAGGAACCAGGCAAGGCAGTCAATAAGTGGAGCTGTACTGTCAGTAGTGAGCTTGAGAAAAAAGCCAAGTTTTCAGGGATTGTCTAAAGCTGAGGATGTTATCATTCAGCTTTATGTGGAGGGGGAAAGAGTTCCAAAGACCAGCAGCAAGGTGGTCGAAACAGCTACCTCCAAGGCGTTTCCTTTTGAATGGAGGTACGATCAAGAGTGATTTATAAGTGGATCGGAGGTGACGGGAGGGGCAGTATTTTTTTAATAAATCTCTGATGAATAAAGGGCCAGAGTCATTCAGAGACCTAAACAAAATACACCCGGCCTTAAAGGCCACACGCTGCTCAACTGGCAACCAGTGTAGCTGTTTAAGGCCAGATCTAATAGATTGCCTCCTGGGTATATTCAAAAGAAGCCTGGCGGCTTGGTTCTGAACAAGCTGGAGACGTTTGAGCTCTCCTATTTGGAGGCCAAGATAGAGACTGTTAGAAAAGTCCAGCCTGGACAGAACCAAGGAGATGACAATCTGTGTAAGGGCTGCTGAGGAAAAAAAGCGAGCAATTTTTTTTATTTTCTTCAATTGGAAGATACTGGAGGATACCACCGCTCCAACCTGTCTTTTTAGCGAGAGATCCTCGCTGATGAAGATACCCAGGCTCTTGACCACGGATGACTTAGATGGGGGGACTCCCATACTAGTAGGCCAGAAGCTGGAATTCCAACTAAGCGAGCTCTGTCCGGGCAAGACCAGCTCGGTCTTGCCCGGGTTGAGCTTCAGATGATTGCAGCTCATCCAACTCAGTATGTGGGACATAGTTCTTTGAAATTCAACCACTGAGTCCTTGGTGTTAAGAGGAAAGATGAGCTGCAAATCATCCGCATAGTTAAAAATAGTTACATTTGCATTCCGAAGGGAGTGCAAAAGAGGGCGTAGGTATACATTAAAAAGCAGGGGAGATAACGAGGAACCTTGTGGTACCCCGCAGGTGGTAGATATAGTGGGAGCAGAGAAAGAGCCCAATCTGACCGATTGAGTACGGCCCGTAATGAAGGAGAGGATCCAGCTCAATGCAGGGCCCCTGAGACCTGCCTGTTCGACACGGTCGACCAAGATGGTGTGGTCGACCGTGTCGAATGCAGCAGAAAGGTCCAGTAGCACAAGCGCCTGATGTATTCCTGCATCTGCATTCCGCCTCAAAGTATTTAACACCGAGAGAATGACCGCCTCGGTAGAATGGCAAGGTCGGAACCCTGCTTGATTCGGTGCCAGATACTCGGTTTTTTCCAGAAAGCTGGAGATACTTTCACAAACATGTGACTCCAGTAGTTTGGCACAGTATGGCAGCAACGATATGGGTCTGTAGTTAATAGGATCTAGCGGGTTTGCTCCTGCCTTTTTTATGAGGGGAACGAGAAGAGCTTTTTTCAGATTACGTGGAACTTTGCCCTGTACAAGTGACCCATTCAGTAAAGAAAGTAGACACCCAGGAAGATTGGTGCCCACTTCTTTCAGGATGTGAGGGGGACAAATGTCATCGGGGGAGCCAGTTTTGACTTTGGTTAAAAGTTTGAGTAATTTGACATTGTCTATGAGGGGATAGGAGTCTAAGGTGGCAGAGTTGTACAGAGTGTCTGCAAACAAAAAAGGGGGCTGAGTGATGGGGATACTTTGCTTGATAGTACAAATTTTATCAAAGAAAAAAGCCTTAGCCATACATAATCGATGCAAACTCCGTCCCTTTTGCTCGAATCCCTGGAGTGGGGGATAGGGTGATTCCAAACATGGACAGGAGAAACTTGTTAATCGCAGACGCACACATGGGCGAGGGTCTCAGACACCTTAAACTAAAAGATTCTCTGGAAGAATTACAATCACGGTACTGGTGGCCAGGCATGAGCCTGCGTCATACCATGTTTGTAAAAAACTGCCCAAACTGCAACAGAGATCGCAGTGGGGAGAGAAACAGTTTAATACCTCGTCGTTCTACTCCAGGAAAAATCAGGAGTAAAAAGGAAGGGTTGCGATTAACATATACAGGCTAGTTCCACTTATAATGTAGATCACCAGCACTCGGCTGACGTCCGGACTGTTATACAAAGATTTGCGGGTCTAAATGGCATATACGCTAAGCGCATGCTACGTTTGACTATTATTTTCACTCAAGCCCTCCAGCCTGGGGGGAAACATGGCCAAATGAGCATAGTCCAGCGGGAATCTTCTCACTTCCTTCCTGAGGGTACGGGACGGTGTAAAGAAAAAAACAAGGCATAAAGCAATCTATAACGGAAAGGATATTAGGTTCGGGAGCTGGGTGGGTCAAACATCTAATAAGTGTCCAACGTAGTCTCAATAACTTGCCAAGAAATTCTCTGAAGGGATTCAGTGCGTACGAATTATTATTTGGAACTAGGATGATGATCTCTGACATTGATAGTCAGACTTCAGTGGTGAAAGAAAAAACCTTTGATATCAAAGACCGTTTGGCTATTTTGCAGGACTTAAACAAAACAAGAAAAGACCTGAGCAACATAAAGTTGAAACAACAGCCAACAACCACTGAAGAACCACCACCTGTCCCAGCAAGACCTGTCTGGATTCCAAAAGTCGGGGATCTAGTCAGGGAAAAGATCGCGGTAAAGAAGGAATTTGGGCCTTCTTACAGAAAAGCAGTTCCTGTCTTGTTTGTCAACGGGACAAGATCAGTTGTACTACCGCCACTTGCTGGAAAAAAGGAGAACCGAGTTGTATCAATCGACCTGGTAAAACCACAACATGTGGCCGATAACAAACAGTAGGCCAAGTGGACTCCCAATAAGTAGCAGAACACCAAGGTTTGCTACCAGTACAGAGGTCCTAACAAAGAGGCTCATCACATTCGAAACGCCTACAGAAGAACAACAAGGACTATGCAGCACCGCAATAGAACTCAGACCTCTGAAAACCCAAATAAAAACATTTAGCAGAGACACACCAATCTATAATGAAGTAACAAGTGAAAATGCAAGAAACAGAAATCCTGAACCAATTGGAACAATTGACAGAACTGCATCCGGCTACTTCATAAACTTCGATGATTCCTCTGAAGGCTTCAGTGAATCAAAGACACAGCCATCATCAAAAACCTTTAAAGATAAAGCTAAGGAACTTTTGAAACAACTGAAAGAAACATATCTGATTTCTCCATGGATTGAATTTTGGGTGGGTTTTGGTGCATTTATCCTCATACTTTGGCTCATCATGGTACTTACTTTGGTACGCTTCATTGAGGGAAAATATGCTAAAATGGACACAGCAAGTCAGAAAATCAACTTGATCCTCAAACCACACACATCCTCACACGTCGAGAAAAGAGAACTTTCTTCAGCCAACTTCACAGCCAATCCGATACCGGGTGGGGTAGCCTGGGACAACACTGACTATGAAATTTATGGTCCGGTCGAGATCCTGAAATATCCACACCAAATTAAGATCTCATTGAGTGACTTTGCAAAACCACACTCATTTGCTGATGATTGGGACTTCGAAAGCATTAATAATATGATGTCTGACTTAGTAATGTCTGCTAAATTTACCAAACATGATTATTTGCAGGGTTCTACAAATTATGATAGTATGTATTGATATAACCACTATGGTAACCAGTTTTTACATAGATCTGCACAACCTAGAAATGTTTTAAATTATAATCAATGGGAACATTGTGCAACACCTCCAAAAGGGAGCTCAAGAACCGTTTACGACAAATATTCATATTTTTCAGGTTTTAACACAAGTAATGCTGAAACATTTTATTTTAAATTGTCAAACAAAACAGGGACCAAGACCATGATAACCAACACAAAATTGTTATATTCAGACTCATTCTTTGAAAAAATGAATACTTTTGGTTTTGAATATTGGGACAAAAATGTTGAATTGAAAAGTGTTTGGGGTACAAAAGAATGGCAAGTACAGGGTATAGAAGCTTTGTTTAGAGCCTGCATGATCCCAGAACAAATGATATTTTTAAATGACACTGTTCAACAAACCACCTGTCTTGGCCTAGCCAAAATCAAAGATTTAAATAAACCGTCTATTCCAAAGCCAACAATGTTTAGCAATAACTCTGATACAGATGAAGAGATAGACGTAAACCATATATTAAACCAAAACAGAACACATCCTGATTGGAAACAGTGGTTGATCTGGCCCACAGATACTAATAACTGTCAAGACAGATTCCTGAACAAAACACAGGGGTTCAAAATGACCAGGCCAGACCCTAGATATCCTCAAAGACATCACCCAGGGATAATAACAACCTACAGTGTGGGCAAATTATGCCTTCAATGGCTACAAACTTCCACACTGGCAGAAATTAAGCAACACCTAACTTTACTTACTGATGGTGCTGACTTGCGTGATTTCACTTTGGGACCACGCAAACAGCGTCAAAAGCGTTTCATAGCAGCCTCTGTATATGCAGCATACAATGAGGCCTGGAAGGTTACTCAAATTGAAACAGCAGAGAGAATACGGGAAATTGACCGTATTAATTTGGAAAAATCACTTTCTGTAGTGGACAATGGGTTAATGACTCTGTCCTCCAGAATTTTTTCTTTGGACAGCATTGTGTCTTCAGCAATCGACATATTATCGCAAGACTTACTGTTATTACAACACGGTCAGTCACAATTGCGTTCTATTGTACAGCTTGGCTGGACGTTACAAAATCTGCGTTCAGGCTATGTGCCTTGGCGTCTAATCAACACAACGTCATTATTCCAAATCTTTAACCTTACTGATAGACAAATCGGTATGGCACAAAAGGGTGCTGATTATACAATCTTGAGCATTGAAAAACTAGAAAGATTACCAATGACAATGTCAGAACGACCTGTCAGTGAATGGATAATACATGGGATAATAAATATTCCAATCTCAACCTTCAGGTTTCAATACTGCCAAAAATATATACAGGCTGGCATGTACGAGAAATTGGGAAAGGGGTACCTTAAAACAACATGGAACCTGCCCTATTCACATGCATGTGTCAGTAATAAAGGACAGAAAGTGTTTCTTAGTGGCAACAATTGTGCGATGTCACTAAGTGGCACACTTCTGTGTAACGGAATTAGTTTGCATGGAGCCTGTGAAGGGAATTCATACAACCTTTCATGTCACCAACAAGGCGCACCTGCAACAGAAATAGAACCATTCTTTCAAAGACTCTATAATGGGAGTTACATTCTAATTGTAGACCGCAGATGTTGTAGTCTTATGCCCGGGACTCCTTATCTAGTAACTACGACTGCGAAGGTCAAGTGCTGTGGATGCTCGTTGTTCCCCAGCTCCTTCCCAGACAGGGAGGCAAGGGCATGGCCCGATTTGAAAATTACTTCTATTCGAATAGATACTTTAAGCAGAATGAAAACAGTGCTTCTTCAGACGCCTACCAGGCTCTCATCATCAAAAGAAACGTATGATCTACAAGTCGCAAGGACGACTGCAGAGATACATACATTATTATCAACTAATTCCCCCGTACATTTCGCGGAAATCCTGAATGAAATCTTAAATATTTCTGATACCAATGGGGTCTCAAAGGTATTTAAGACAGTATTTTCGATGGCATTAACACCATTCAAAGCCATACTGGGTATTTTTCCAGATTTCGTCCATTCGATTTTTGGCGGACTTCCCATGATCTTGGGACTAATTGCAGGAATCCTATTCTTAGTCCTTATTTTTCGTTATGGCAACCCATGTCACAGACAAAACTCTTGCGACAAGGGAAGAAACAATCCTAGCCATTGGATACCGGGACCGGATATCAAAAATCCTGGGACTCTCCCGGCTTAGAGACCTGAACATGACTTGGTTTCTATCATTTCGACCAATGTGGCAAAGATGTGTTTTACCTGTATTGAGGTGTCTGCTATGCGGAGAAGAATGCGTGTTAGACACCTGTCTGACGCTACAATCGGATGCGCCGATGGATGCAGAAACATTGTTGAGCCCGATCAAGGTTCATGCTTTGTGCTGCCCTCAAAGGCTACCAATCCTGATGACGGCATTCGTGGAAGCTTCACCACTACGATTGATGGGTAGTGAAGTTCAAGATGAAAGCAGCATCGAACAGGTACGACCTTCTGTCAGCAATGCGAATCAAAATGTCAATGGAGACAATCATGCACAAGAATGCATGATTACACCTATTTCCGAGTTAGTGGAACTTTCCCAGGAAGCTGTTGACAGTTTTTTCGAAAGCCTAAATGATATGATGTTCTCACCCGAACAGAAATAGAGACTTTTGAGCAAGCTCGCACACGGCGTTCCCTGAATTCGGCCTTCAACTTTAAATAATAAAGTCACATGAACTATTTTTCACTCCAGTTCACGGACAGCAACTCTTTCAGAAGCCCCAATTCATTTTTTCGGTTTTTCGGGACACTTATCTTCTGCTTAAAGTAAGAAACTATTCCTAAACAACTAAGATTTCTATTTTTTAGATACTTTATAGACTTTAGCTGCCCGCTGGTATGTTCATAAATATTTTATTCTGTGATGGAATGGTCTCGAATCTTTTTTCTGTATTTAAGAAACCATTTCATGTGTAATTCTCATATACCAAACGAGCAATAATGTATACAAATGCGATTACTTTGGCATTATTCTACAGCTTGAGTGCATACAATATATATGTCTGCAATTTTTCAGTATATTTGAAGAATTTCAAAATGCATTTATGTATTTTGGGGTGGTAAGGTATACACACTACTCTATAGTATGTTGTACTATGTTATACTATGCCTAGATTAGTAAATATGTCCATAGTTAGCGTGGAGTGGGTGTCATGTATTCCTATAGGTTCTGAATCGATCCCCCTATTCCTGACCCTATTCTAGTTAAACAAACCAACAAGTTAACTACCAGTCAGCCCATGAGGCAGAAAACCCCCATGATGCAGATACCGTTATCTGACGCAGTCACACTACGGCACAGGAATGTGTTATCTGATTAGGTCATAACGCTTGCGATCTAATTAGACAAGCGATATTCCTCCAGCCCCTGATAAGGCATACGGAGTTCTCATAACAAATCAAACCTATGACAACCTGGGCAAAACCCTGCGGCCATTGTTTTGATTTCACCGAGAACTTTAGTAAAAGAATGTGCTAACGAGCAAATCGTATGACATCTTTATTGACGTATCTATGTCCATCCTTACGTCAATCTCGGCACCTTAAAGGTATAAATATTACCGATCTTGCCATATGCAAACACACGCGTGGTGACGAGACGGAGCAGCCATACTTGCCGAAGCCAAGAGCAGAGCAGACCCCGCTGGCAGCAGCCCCGCCTTCCTGACGCGCTGAGAGAAGCTGCTTTCTCCTGCCGAGAATCCAGCACCGGCGTTTCCGGGTAGCCCTCGCAGGCAGCCTGGAATATCGAGACCAGAGAGAGAGATACCATTCCTCATTCATCCTAACTTCCAGGTACAGAACTGAATAACCCCTCACAGAGAATTCTTTAGTTATTCACTTGGCAAAAACAAACTTAACTTAAACTGTAACTATCTATTCCCGCCCTTGTATTAGACTTAGGTCAGGTACACGGGGTAGGCGTATCTAGAAACACCAGTTGAGTACGTTTAGTCAAATGTATATGTGTATGTAATATATTTTATTCATTTTAAACATCTTATGGCTTAGAAACCATATCAATGTTTTTACAGTATTATTTTATACTGCTGCTCTTAATGTATGCACTTTACTTAACTATAAGTATTGCAATAATATCGATCCATTTCTCTTGTATGAGAAAAGAGACTGATCAATAAATAACACCTTTTTATTGAACACGCCCGTCTCTTCCTTTTCTCTACATTCTGATGAGACTAAGAATGCACGTACTGACTGAGTAAAATAATTTGCCTTTTGTTCACACGACTCTCGAGATTGACTCTTGATTAGGGGAGAGCAAAGTTGTCATGTTCTATGGTTGTAAACTAAATCCCTTCTTGTCTAATCAGGGAAGTTAAGTCCTCCTTGAACATTCGAGAAAGTTTCTAGTGAACTCTGAGCTAAGCTGGCAAACCCAAAACTTTAAGTCTAGTATCGACAGTAGTAGACCTAGTTAACGTCTGGCCTAGGCCTTTACTGCTGTAGGTATTATTCCAATGCGCAGAGCCTATTGGGAAGATAGGAACTACACTACAATCTAATTGCATGGGTAGTGCCTGAGTTAACCCAACATGCTGCCAGATGAGCACAGACCCCTGCGTAGTCTAGAGACCAGTGAAGACGGCTTGGACGGCGGTTGTGGCTCCCAGCCACTAGCCCGGTTGCTCTAATTGGTCCTGGTGCATGACCAACCTGAGCACAGCATCCTACGAAGCGGTGAAAGTGCGTGGTTCCTGTATAGTCCGCGCTAGCTCAGAATCCTGAGGTGACAAAACGCAGACCTTAGCTGACTTGCCTTGCCCAGAGGAGACCATGGGCAGAACAGATAGAACGCATCCAAAGCTCACTTTTGAGCAGAAATGCTCTAAATCACATGACACCACGACCGAAGAGGCCCCTAGGACGTCAACTACCGCAGACGGTGACCCAGATATCAGGAGCCTGCTCCTATCAATGGAAAAGAGTTTGCAGAGAGGTATCACCTCCCTGGGCACTAAAATGGATGCCCTCTCATACCGGATGGACAGAATGGTGGAATGCTTGGACAAGCATGCGGAGAGGTTGGATATGTCGGAACGGAGACTCACAGAGGTGGAAGAGGCGCAGACCACGCTGGACTTGAATCACAAACAACTCGGGAGGGTCATACGCGTACTGCAAGATAAGACTCAGAACTTGGAAGCACGCTCGAGACTCTGCAACCTAAGAATTACAGCCTTCCGGAGACCACCCCTACTGGAAATATGAAACACGTCGAGAAACTATTAGTGAACTTCCTGGGGGAAGACACCTTCTCAAACATGTTCATGGTGGAGAGAGCACATCGCTCCCTGGGCCCTCGCCCGCCCCCGGGTGCCCCGCCGGGCCCAATCATAGCAAAATTGATCAACTACCGGGACAGGGATGTGGCTCTGCAGCTGGCCCAAAAAAAAAAAGAGTTGGCATTTGAGGGCTCAAAGATTTTGATCTTCCCGGACACGCAGACAATTTGTACCCATGAAAAAGCGACTGCGCGAACTGGGTCTGGACTATGCCATGCTGTATCCTGCAAAACTCAGGGTGAACAAACAAGGACGTTCCCACAGCTTCACTGACCCAAAAGAAAAGGCACTGAAAGGTTGGTCCAAACAACAGTGCCAGAGTCCGGAACACCTTCTACTGGACGAAGCGGCGGGGGGATCGCTGGACGAGCAGGACTGAAAGCATTGCACTCACCTCCAGCTGATAAGTATCACGGGAATGTGCGGACGGGGCGGGTAGGGGGGTGGCAACGGGGGCAATGCAATGGAGGTTTGCTGATTCCGAGCTTGGTACATTATGGGAGGTCCAGTCGGGAGGTTCTTTTCGGGAAGTGCCGAGTCAATATATGCTGCTCACGCGATATAGACACTTGCGAACTGATACATGAGCATAGCTGAGTGGCAAAGGAAAGCGCTGAAGAGCATAATCTAGACAGGACCCAGATGTTGTGGGGCTAATTTAGTTTAGAAGAATGTAATAGGGGCCTTCCCCTCAAATAGCAGAGTTAAGGCAAGGAAAGCAGGAGTGACTTTGTTTTAAGACTCTGAACTAATCAGATGCGGAGTGTATGAGTGGGGGCTGTGAACATGCAGTCGGCGAGCAGAGGCTGGGAGGAGAGACTATCTATATTTGTCAATTCATTGATCACAGAGTGACCTCTGCCCATGAGTGACACACACTTGGACGGTGAACTAAGCACAGGGGCGGAGGTTGAGAGGAGAGGGAGGTCATTATGGGGGATGATGCGCAACCGAGTTGCGGGTGGTCTGCTGTGGGAGGGGGGAGGGGGACAAAGGGTTAAGGTTAGGATGGTTTTTGTATTCATGATGTTAGTTTGGTTTTCGTTTGGTACACACCTTATGCACATGCTACATATGTCAGGATGTATTTACAGAATTGAAAAGCAGGATGGCGACACCTAGCGGGGCTACTGCTCCGAGGGCTTAATGACTATCGCAAATTACGAAAGGTACTGAATTATCTAACAAGACATAAAATTGATGTTGCCCTATTACAGGAGACTCATCTCCCGCTGCATAGCATGATGCTGCGCAGCAGGGGACTGTTGGGTAATATAAACGTCTCGGGCTTCACTACACATGAACGTGGGGTATTGACCTGGGCTAATCCTAAGTCCGATTACACCATTGTCCTGCTGTCTGCAGATAATGACGGCTGATTTGTGATCTCCAGATGCCGGGGTAGGGGATTAGACTTGCTGATAGTGAATGTCTATGGGCCGAACTACAACTGCCCGGAGTTCTTTACTGTGCTGGCAAATAAGATACATGGATGTGAGTATGCGCAAATCATCTGGGGTGGGAACTTTAATCTGGTCAGAAACCTTGAACTGGATAGATCTGGAGGACCGAGGAGGAGCCCAGCAGCGGCGGCTAGAACACTAGAAAGCGTCATGATTAGCAAAGAACTTGGGGATGTATAGAGAGAGCGACACCTGGAGCAGGGAGGTTTCACAGATTATTCCACCTACCACAATCTGCACACTCTCATAGATTACTGGCTAGCCTCGACGTCCCTTCTGGGCCAGATCCGCGCTTGTCAGATATTACCACGCACCCTGTCCGACCACTCACCACTCTTGCTCACGCTTGCCACATCCAATAAAACTATACCACCCTTTACATGGTGCTTCCCCCCCTTACTCATTGCTTGACCCCCTCTTTAAAGAGGAGCTGGCAGACGCAATAGACACATTTTCGCCACTAACATAGGATCGGTAGACAGCTTCCAAACGGCATGGGAGGCATTTAAAGTGTACATTCCGGATGTAGCCATGGCTAAACACTCGGGGGTTCTCTGTACCATGCGTCGTAGGCTGGTGGCCCTGGAGCAGCAGCTGAGGGAGCTGGAAGAGCTTCAATCGACTGGAGGGAACAAAGAGGTTGCAGGAGCAATCAATGACTTACTAGCCGAATATCAGGAAGCAGAAGATAGCAAAGTGAGATATTTGGACAAGTATGCCACAGCACGCACCTACGGGGAGGGAGATAGGCCAGGATCCGTACTAGCACACATTTTGAAAAGTAAACGAAGCAAAACCCTGATTACTGAACTCAGATCTGAGGAGGGCGAAATATTGACCGAAGAAGCAGACATTGCGAATAGGTTAAAAAAATGATTACTCAGAATTATACGCCTCCCGCTCTTCAGATATGGACGACAAAATGCTAGACTACTTAAAGCATATCAAGCTACCTTTCCTATCCGACACTCATAGAGAGTTTCTCATGCATCCCATTGAAAAAGACATAATTGTGGAGGCACTGGCAGGAATGAGAGCATCCAGCGCCCAGGGGACTGATGGCCTCACTGTGAACTTCTACAAGTCCTTTATTGAACTATTGCTTCCCCACATCTCGGCACTGTTCGATCATCTATGCATAACGGGCATGATGCCTCCAACCATGAGGGAAGTGATCAAACTGGGAAACCCCCCAGAGGACTGCGGATCTTATCGGCAGCTCTTGTTGTTAAATGTGGACACCAAGCTGTTTGCCAAGGTTCTGACCAACCGCTTGACACTGCTGACCCCGGAACTGGTGGCTCCGGAACAGCCAGGGTTTATACCTGATAGGAACCTCACCTACAACCTGAGAACCGTATTTGGAACTATGCAACATGTTAAACAGGATGTCAAGGCTATAGCGGTCTTCCTAGATATGGAGAAGGCCTTTGACTCGGTAGAATGGCCCTTTATGCGGCTGGTACTGACGAGGTTGGGTCTCGGCCCTGTCTTCCTACAGCTGATTGGTGTGTTGTACAATGCTCCCTCGGCGCGCCTTCGACTGGGGAATCTAGTTACAGAACCCATAGCTATCTCTAGGGGAACTAGGCAGGGATGCCCCTTGTCTACGACGTTATATGCTTTAGTCGCCGAACCACTATCGTGTGCGATTTGAGAATATCACGGACATAGAGGTGTCCGTTTCCCTCCCCACGATATAGTGGTGTCTACGTACGCGGACAACACGTTGTTGTACATGAGAGAACCTGAAAATAACCTCTCTCCGGTTCTCAGAGAGGTGGTTCACTTCGGAGCGCTATCTGGCCTGTAAGTCAACTGGGCAAAATCAAGTATTTTCGCTCACCCTAGTCAAAACACAATTCGAGATGGATTACCCCCTGCTATGGTCCGTAGACTCAATTCGATACCTCAGTATCAGACTTCACACGGACTCGGAGATTGTATTCCTAGAGAATTATGGCACTGCAGTCGCTAAATTGGAGGATGACTTTGAAACCTGGATCAAACTGCCACTGTCCTTAATTGGTAGAGTCTCCATCATGAAAATGGTGGTACTTCCCAGATTCCTGTTCCTCTTTCTCAACATACCTATAGTTTTTACCGCGCTCCTTCTTCGCCAGAGTAAATTCATTACTGACACGATTGGCGTGGGCGGGCAAACAGGCGAGAGTTCAATGGCGAGTACTCACTTTGCCATACCACCTTGGGGGACTGGGAGCACCTGATCTCGAGTTATATTATAGAGTGGCACAAGCAGCGCACGCTCATAGTTGGATCCATGGGGCAGTGGTCACACTGTTTCTACGCACTGAAAAGCTGTTTACTTATCCTCTCCCACTCCCAGTCACGATTTTTGAACCGATAGACCGCAGAACGGGTATTTTGGACTCCCTCAACTCCACACGGCACACTTGGCACTGCCTGTAACAATTGCAAGCGGTGGTGCTGCTATACTCCCCGGGGATGCCATTTGAGTGGATGATATGTCTGATCCGTTGCAGGGACAGAGGGGTAATTAGAGCGCTGCACGCGTTGAATATTACGAAGGCGGGAGACTTATTTGCTGACGGTATTGCAAAGTCGTGGGATAAGGTCATGGACAATACAGAAGTTGTCCCCTTACTGCAACGCTTTCAGTTCCACAGAATGCGCAGGGCGCTACATCAGCATTTGGGGGAAAACATGACCGAACCCCCGGAGGTGCTAGAACTGTCATACATCATCAAAACTAAGTCACCCCAAAAACTTGCCTCAAACACTTACAAGCTGGCAATGTCTCACAGAGCCAACCGGTATACTAAGACTCGGCTGGCCTGGCAAAGGGACCTTAAGGTGCATATTGATGACACTTTGTGGTGCTACTGTTGCTCCAAAACAAGACACATCTCACTACACAGTAAACATAGGCTTATTCACTTTATATATATAAACAGGGTATACTATACACCGAACAGATTGCATAGATACAGGTTGAGGGAGGACGCAACATGCGACAGGTGTCATTCGCCAATAGCAGATTTTATGCACTTGGCGTGGAGCTGCCTGGGGGTGTCTAATTTTTGGGGAAAGGTCTTTCGCAAGTTAAGTACCATAGTGGGCCTGGAGATATCCCCACAACCAGCGGTGGCACTGCTAGGTTATTCTAAATCACTGCCCAAGGCGATACGCAGGCTCAGGGACATGGGGCTTCTATTGGCAAAGCGCAGAGTAGCAATGTGCTGGATGAGGGGCCCCCTCCCTACGATAAAACAGTGGTAACATGATGTGCTATAGTGCTGCACACAATCAGAGAATTTCAGCGAACTGCTTCCTCCCCGAAGCAGGCCGAAGAAGTTCTGGGGGCTTTACACTACATACCTACTCACTAGAGAGAAGGGTTTGTCTAACGACACGGCGATAGAGACAGGAGACAACGCGAATACTCCAACTCCGTTGTGAAAAGCTGGGGACACACTAATGCAGACGCACATACACCTTTCAGAGTAGAGAGGCTTTCGGATTTATAATCAGTTTTCCAGGCCCGAAGTGCAAGGACCGAAAGTTCTGGCGACAATAAGAAGGAGGGAGGATGTTTTAGCTGGTAATGTGCCTTGGATAGACACAGAATTTATGCTTTCCTGACAGTAGCAAACTACGTTTACAGTATTAAGTTTGATATCATTTCATGTTTCTTTACAATTACTGATACACACAAGACGTTCACTATAGAATACTACGAGTGATCCTCATAATATGTGACGCTGCCTTCCCAATGGGTTGTTCGCAATAAAGTTGTGTAAAGTGTATCCTCCCAATAAGCCACCGGCCCCAGGGTTGTAGGCATGTGGCTGTGTATTTCAGTGTCAATTCTTAACAATAAAATTGTTTCAATAAAAAAAAAAACTTTTTCTCAGTTGTGGGCAAGTGTAATAACACTTGGCCCCCTACTGTGAATTCCCTTAGTTTACTGCCTCAGTCGTATAACTGCTTTTGGTCAGCCTGGGTCCTTTCCATATTGGAATTCACTTCTTGCCAGAATGTTGACAAGGTCTCCCTAAGGGAGCTGCTGTACTGCAACAGGGGCTTTCCTTCATCCTCTCCCTCAGTCCACTGCTCTACATCCATGTCCAGGAGGGTACATGGTTTATGCCCGAACAATAACTCAAAGGGCGAAAAGTCTGTGGACTTCTGTTCATGTGTCCGGATAGCAAACAATACGAGTTGTCAATCCCAGTCTCTTCCAGTTTTGTCTATGCTTTTTTTCAACATTGTTTTTATGGTTTTATTATAGCGCTTGACCAGCCCGTCTGTTTGAGGGTGGTATACTGATGTGCGTATCTGTTTTACTCCCAGTAGGGTACACACCTGTTTCATCAACTTAGACATAAACGGCGTACCTTGGTCAGTTAGTAACTCATGGGGAAACCTACCCAAGAGAAAAAAGTGATCATGGCCTGGGCTATTGAAGTGGTATTAGCCGTAGTTAATGGGAATGCCTTCGCTTATCGGGTGGCGTAATCCACCAATACAAGGATATATTGATGGACTCGGGCGTAAGGGATCAGGGGTCCCAGTAATCCATTCCTACTCTTCGGAAGAGAATGTCTATGATGGGAGGGTTTGAAGGGGGGCCCGTGGGAGAACAGGGGTGTTGATCAATTGGCATCTGTTACAAGAGGCACAGTATCTAGCTACTTCTTAATAAACCCCATGCCAATAGAAACGGTCTAGAAGATATCTAAGGGTGTGTTCCTTCCCATAATGTCCCGCCCCAGCTTGACTATGAGCCAGACACAGAACCTGCTCACGGAAGGCTTTAGGAACCAACAACTGTTCTTTGACTTTGTTGTTTTCTCGTGATACCCTATATAGAAGACCTTTTTTAGACAAAAATAGGGGCCTACCTTGTCAGGATTGTCCTCTTGGGTCTGTCCCCATGCATGTTGTAACGTGGAATCATCCTTCTGGGCTGCACGAAAACTCCGTGTGGGTGCTTGCATCCCTTCTGAGGAAGAAAGGACAGGAGAATGCATAGTGCGATATGCCAGATTAAATAATTCCCTCTCTTCCCGTTTTTCTCTACATGTTTTTATTTTTTTGTGGTTAGGTTCCCCTAGGCCCTCTGTATAGAAAGGAGCAGTCACTAACCAGTTCGCCAAGGAAGGGGGTGGGTTTCAGGGTTTGTATGTACTCATAGAACCTAGGGAGATCAGTTCCCAAAAGAAATGTTTCAGGGAGTGAGGGGATTACCCCTACTTTTCTCAGTTGGGTTTCTCCATCGATCTCCGACAATATTTCTGCGAAGGGGTAAAGCTTCCTTTCCCCATGCACACATGTGACCTGGATGTATTCCCCTTCAACTCTTTGTGATCCTAACACTAGGTCTTTGGTAACAACTGTATGGTGACAACCAGTATCCAGTAAAGCTACCACCTGCTTCCCATTTATGTGTATCTTTTTCCGATATGTCTAAGAGGGTTCCCCTGTCATTAGCACCCGCCCACGAGTGTAACCAACTTCCATAGGTTCTGGGGGAGGAGCACGGGCCGGGAAATGGTAGGCTATGTGTCCCCACTCCGCACAGTGGAAACATTGTGGGGTTGACATAGGACTAGTACTAGGGGTAGGTTGGGCGTAGGTTTCGGTAAGGGGGTACTCCTGTTCTCTACTGGAGTAGGAGTTGGCCTATTTGGTGTTCTATGTGGCACTAGTTGGGTTCGATGCGTTGGTGTCTTGAACTTGGGGGACCGATGATAAGCACAGGCCAAATCCACTGCCATAGTGACCGTTAGATTTGGATGTTGTTTTATTCAGGACCTTGTGTTAAAGGGAAGGGCTTCCAAATATTGTTCCAGGTAAATCTTCTCGGTAACTTCATTCATGGAAGACAAAGAAGGTTGCAACCAGCGGGTTCCTAGGTCCCTTATATGAAAATATAAGGCTCGGGGGTTGTCTCCCACTGTTCATTTTTCCTTCCTAAAGCGGTTTCTATAATATTCCTGGTCGAAACCTAGGCGTTCTAAAATGGCTTTCTTTATCTCTTGATAACTAGTCATGCCTGCTGGGTTGGCTGCCTGATAGGCAGCTTGTAGCTCACCTGACAACAGGGGTCCTATGTACTGTCCCCACCTTTCTTGTGGCCAAGAGGCAGTTGAGGCCACTCTTTCAAAGTTCACGAAGAAGTAGTCCGGGTCATCACCTGTCTCGAACTTTTGAAGGACAGAACCAGGCACATTGGGATTTACTCTTGCACTTGCAATGGCATCAGTTAGACATTGTATTGCAGTATCTTGTACCTGCTGATTGTGGTTAAGAGGGAGGATTGATCTTCAATGGCCGCATGTAGCGCCTCCCTATCTTTGACTGCTTGCTTGGTTAGTTGTTCCATAACCAACTGCAAATGCCGTTGGCCTTCTGCCAACTGGGTTATGATCTCCTCCAAAGTAATGGGTTGGGTGGTCACTGCTAGACCACGTACCCCACTTCTGACACCACTGTGGTAGAACTAGGGGAGGGTTGGGGTCCCGAAGATCCCTCCCACTTAGTCAGCCGTAGGCTAGGTTGTTCTTTGTAACTCTCTCTTTATTTAGACAGGGCTCAAGATATAAACAAACAGTTCTCTACAAAAACAAGAAGGGTTGCAGCAGTGTCCCAGTTTGTCCAGGGTTGTCTTTTCCCAGGGTCTTCCTGGAGTTCGCTACCGGTGGGGAGATGGGACGCCAAATAGGGGAAGCAAAAGAAAACAAGAAAACAAGTGTTACGCTGCTGTTATGTTATGTTATGTTAAATTAAATTTATTAAGCGCACGTACGCCCATAGGCTTCATGGCGCTGTTGGAGAATTTGCAAAGACATAACATATAACAGAGAGAGCCCAAATTAACTATGGGTAGGCTTGCCTAAAAAGCCAAGTTTTGAAAGCCTGTCTGAAAGCCAACAAGTCTTCATGAAGTCTCAGTGACAGAGGCAGAGAGTTCCAAAGGGAGGAGGCCAAGAAGTGAAAAGAACCGCCTCCCTGGCGTTGTTTCCTAATGCGAGGCACCACCAACAAGTTCTTTTGACCTGAGCGTAGAGTACGAGAGGGGGTGTAACTCACAAGCAGGCTGCTAATAAATCCAGCGCCCTTACCTTGTAGAGCCCTAAAGATAATGCATCCAGCTTTAAAAGTTGCTCTCTGCGCTACTGGCAACCAGTGGAGACTGGCCAGACCCGGCCTGATGGACTGCCATTTGGGACTCTTACAGATCAGCCTGGCCGCTTGGTTCTGAACCAGTTGAAGTCTCTTGAGCTGCCCAACTGGAAGACCCAGATACAAACTGTTGGAATAGTCCAGACGGGACAGCACGAGAGCGATGATAACTTGGATCAGAGCAGGGTGAGTTAGTAGGTGGGCAATCTTCTTGATCTTACGGAGTTGGAAGTCCCTACCTGACTTTTAAGCGAAAGATCTTCGTTAAAAGTAACCCCTAGGCTTTTTACTGTTTGGGACTTGGTTGGAGGATTTCCCATTTCTGGAGGCCAAAAATGTGGCCCCCAGTACAGTTCACTCTTCCCAGGCAAAATCAATTCAGTTTTGCCTGGGTTGAGTTTCAGGTGATTTAGGCTCATCCATCTCTGGATGTGGACCATGGCCTCCCGAAATGCTGGCCTTTGATACTTATGGGAGGAGGTGGCCCTAACAGTGCTGCGCCTAGGTGAGGGTTTATGTGTATCTGAGTGCCTTCATGCCTGCCCACCAACCACCTAGAGCAAAATAGAGTGTAACTGGCACTTGCCTGCAACCACGACCCTCCAGGGCCGTGGTGAAGGGAGATCCAGCCTCCTCACTTGCCTCAGGAGTACTGGCATCAAGCGTAGTGCTCTGGGATCGTCCTTCATGGTTGCTGGTTGTCTCCTCCTCCTCCAGTCCTTCTGGGGCCGATTGCTCCCCGATTCCGCTCTTCTCTGCCTCTCTGTCTCCTTTGCCGCTGAACCGTCTCGTCCTCTCGCTCCGTGGTCCTTCTCCCGAGTCCGGTGGTAGAACGCCGGTCTCTCTCCTCGGCGTTCCTTTTCTTCCCCCTTCGCTCGGCGTCTCACCGTCAGGACGTGCGTCCACTAGAACGCTAACCTGACTTCTTGGTTGAGTGAGGTTCACCACCATCTTGGAAACCCAGGGCTTGGCGATGAACTCCTCACACTGTGTTTCAGACTGCATGCTCTCTACGTTTCTGTACAAGAAGGTGTATATATTTCTTTCTGCACTTAATACAGGGCAAGTGGGTATTCAACAGTCTATTTGAGGGGTTCTGTGACACCTACATAGGTACAAGATGTCTCTCTCTGCAACTGAATGATGAGGCGGAACTGAGAAGATTTGTGCACCTGTATGAGAAGCTACCAGTTTTTTAAGGTAGCTTCTTCAGATGCACAGCACGTGTCAGAATACATGTACAAGTAGACACATATCTGAGTCACAAGAGCATGAAGACCTTTAAACTTGGCCGAGTGCGCTTCCCATTGCAAGCAGACACCTATATTTATGTGGCCTACTTCAAGTGTACCTTTCCAGAGACTCATGCAAAGTAGCCTAATCCCTAATCCCTCTGCCACATGTCTTAACCCTCACTTTTCTCTGGCAGCTTCACTATTCACTGACTGCTCAGAATGTTGGGCCTAACCAAATATAAAATAGCAACCCTTCCCATGTCACTGTTGTACATCTCACCATATATGCGAAGACGCACCCACTCTCACCACTGTAGAATCTTTTATACATCCACTGCTGCTCCCATACAACCATTCACAAACCCATTCACAAAGCCATACAGTAATTACACACCCACTCACTGATCCATTGATCTATACACATATCCACTCGCTAACCCATACTGCCACTCATAGACCCACTCACTCATGAATACAGCCATTGACATATCCACTCATACAGGCATACAGGTGCTGACACACTGAGTGAGTCTCCCATAAAACTGCTCTCACACCTAGACACTCACCCATACAGTCAATCATATAGCCACTTACTCACCCAAACATAGAAATAGGAACATATGCTAACTCAGCTATACAGTCACTGACAGAAGTTTGAACTCATCAATATAACCACTCTCACTTACACAGGGAGGAAATAGCAGGTTTACGCGAATACCCCATTGTGCAACATTGGGATACCATACTTGTGGAAATAAAATACATAGACAGGGATAGTGTGGCAAGCTCCCCACGAGAAGAAACTGAGCGGGATCTGGATGCCGGGCGCCAGTTGCCCCACACCCCAGCCTCGCAATGAACCCAACACTGCCAGGCCCATGATAGACTAGGTAGGAAGTGCAAAACATTAAAAGCGGGAGGGACCTAACTGAACACTACACATGATATAGGGGAAAAAAGGGAAGAGATGGACATACTGTAGATCAAAAGAGAATGTATGGTCACCTCGCCAGAACCTCATGACCCAGCTGCAGCGGACTGAAGATGGCTCCTTTTCTTACTTTTTCTTTTCCACCTTTGCTTAATTACTTGGTTTAAAGTGAAAACTGTATGACATTTGCTTTAAATTAGATTATTGAATTGAGAAGTGCGATATAGAAATATACAGAGTATATTGTGCGGGCAAATAGACAAACGACCCTCTTGGGGGAAAGGGCAGTACATACAATAGACAGCTTAAAATATACCTGAACGCAGAGCATATGCGATGTATCCACAAGTAAGCATTATAGCCAAATGCAAATATACTATGGTTTAATGAACAACATCGATATGGCGTTCTATACTTGATATGTAAAACTAAACTCGTAAAAGAATGTCTATTATTTTTATGGTGCCTATCTCACTCCATCCCTCATGTATTATGCTCATTCACTCTCTTTCCACCACTGTTTATATGTGAAAAATGCAAATAAAGATATTTAAAACAAATCAACATAGCCACTCTCACATTCACTCACTCACGCATACAGCCACTCATATACCCCGTCACTCATATATACGGCCTTTCACATACTCATATACTCACTCATACTGACACATGCACTCAATCACCAGCACAGCCATACAGACACTCAATCACTCATTCATCTTTTCACACACACAACCACACCCCGTACAGCCACTGACTCACCCAGTAACTCATCCATATAGGCAGTCGCACACCTCCTCACCCACACACACAGACACCCAGACAACCATAGACATAGTCAACCAACCAATCAATCACCCATTTAGCCATTCACGTACCCACTAACACACTCATATACCCACTTAGACATTAACTGACAGACAGATACACTTATTCATACAACCAGTCACTCATCCATACGTACACTAAGACACCTTATCACTCACTTATACGCACACACTGAGTCATCCATACCGTCACTCATAAACCCACTGATTCACCAATACACCTTGATATATATATATTTAACACTCACAAACTTTTAAAAAAACACTCAGTCACTGGAACAAGCGCTCAGGAAATCTGCTGCGTAGGACTAACAGGAGGTACCAGGAGGACTCCTTGGAACCCAAGGCCCCTCAGGAGTAAAATGGACTTAATCCCTTAACTAGTAGTGCGCCATGAGACGCGTTTGCAGAGTGGTGTAAAAAGGGGGCGTGGTCTCTGACTACCTCTCAGCAATCCAGCAGTGTGGGGCTTACTGGAGGTAACAGGAGGGCTAGATGGCCCCCAGGGATCCTCAAGAGGAAAGGGGACTTCATCCCCCTACCAAGAGTGCACCAGGATGTGCGTTTGCAGAGTGGTGGAGAAAGTGGGTGTGGCCTACGACCACCTGTTCTTGGTTGGGGGATGAAGTCCAATTGCCTCTTGAGGGTCCCTGGGGGCCAACTAGCCCTCCTGTTACCTCCAGTAAGCCCCACACAGCTGGATATATAAATATATATATTTATAACCTACTGGCGGTTGCCAGTAGGTAGCCATAGTTAGGACCATGTTTCCAAAGAAGAGAATTTTTTGACTATCCTGTATCTTTAGCGCCGTTTGACCAATATCGATGAACGTTTTCCAAAAGAGTGTGCAGGCGATTCTTGTTGCACATGGAAAGTTTCGAGGTGATCTGTCAATCCGGTGATGAGAAAAAAATGTGTAAAAAAAGTGTATTTCCCCATGTTAATTCTCATAGGACCTTTCAACACATCTACATCCTGACCCGCTGGATGGAATTACATCAAATTTGGCAGAAAGGTAGTTTTGGTTATGCAGATTGCTCTCTTCATTATTTGGTATAAATCTGAAAATGTACCCAAAAGTGAGCACACTGATGCAGGGTCACCCTCTCGTCCACGGGTACCAAAGACTAACAAAAAGAGATTGGCACTGGAGTTGAAATAAAATAACACATTTATTAATCACTCATGAGTGGGACCACTTCCACACAACACTCTCAAGTGTTGCAGGAGGACGTACACTGGATTCACAAACCATCGTGTTTATATACTCTTTTTCTGCAATGTAAGCATGTGGACAGAAATGGAAGGAACAAGTTTACAAATAGTTATCAGCAAACAAGAGCACATGGATAACCACTTGGTCAGCAAATAGGGAGGGGGAGCAGGAATGCTTATGGCCGCCGTAAACAGTCAACAGACAACACCTAAGACCAGGTGTACTGGCAGCCACAAACCCCCAGCACGTACATTGCTCAGCCATGCCAGGTGGTCAACTAAAATAGATGACACAAGCAGAGTGAAAAGGCAAACAGCAGAGGACGAAAGAATTACGAAGGAAACAAAATAGACACCACAGTCAAAATGGCTGTAGCTTACGCTAAGTAAAATATTACACGTTTCCACATAAATCAGTTCAGTAGTTGTTGAGAAATTTAAGAGAATAAAGTTAGTGATATGACGATGCCCACGATGACTTCATGAATAATAACGAGCTTGTGTAAGGAAACTGTGCTTCAGCCAAGTCACCCTAAAAGGTAAAAAAGAAGAATAGGTGGCAGGGTAGGAATAAATGACTCCCGATCTTTGGTCTTGGGGTCCCCCTGAGACCCTGCCATGGCATAAAAGCATGAAAAAAAAATGTTTGCTGTGAATTCACTGTATTTGCAAATTTGCGGGGAAAAAACAGATGCGGGCTCCTGTGCTTGCTTTTACATAACCCCCGGGTGGGCCAGGCCCCGGGACAGACCACAAATATTGGAGGGGGCATACTGGGCCCCCCTCTTAGGGCTTATGAACATCCCGGGGACCAACACCTCCCACAGAAATGTTTATAAAGGAATGCGTGGCCCACGTGGTCTGCCTGCAGCCCCAGGGACCGCCATCTCCCCGGGGCTAAACATCAAATTAATGCATGGAGCCTGCGGGGCAACCCAGCAGCCCCAGGGACTGCCACCTCCCCAGGTCAATTCATTCAAATGAAGTGGGGGCTGCTTCCCCTCCCCGCAGCCCGTTAAACCACCACCTCCCAGGGGCTGACATTGCAATGGGGGGAGCCTTTGATGGCCCAGGGGACTGCCACCCCCAGGGCTGGCTCCTGCTATCTCCCAGGATGCCCACCCCGGGACATAGCTGTTTGCTGTGGCTTCGCAGGAGCTTTAACCTACTCTCGCTTTCAGCAAGTGAGAGCTGTGAAAATGCTCTTGTTTGCCGGAAGCTTAGCGCTCGTCTGTTTCCCTGCCCGCTGTCAAGCGTGCAGGGAAACAGACAAATTGCTTTCTCACACAGGGAGCTGCATGTTCAGCAGCTCCCTGTGTGTGAAAGCAATGCCGGCTCCCGCAGCAGTAGGGAGCCAGAGGAAGAGGGCAAGAGACAAGGGCAGAAATAGGTAGAATAAAAGTCAGAAACGAGCAGAAAGAGGCGAAATACAGGCCAGCAACGAGCAGAAAGAGGCAAGATAAAGGTGATAAACGAGCAAAAAGAGGCAGAATAAAGGTAAGCAACAAGCAGAAAGCGGCAAAATAAAGGTCACCAACGAGCAGGAAGAGGCAGAATAAAGGTCATTAACAAGCAGAAAGAGGTAAAATAGAGGTCAGAAGGAGGCAGCAGGAGGCAAAATAAAGGTCAGCAACAAGCACAAAGAGGGAAAATAAAGATCAGCAATGAGTAGAACGAGGCAAAATAGCGGCCAGAACTAAGCCAAAAGAGGCAAAATAGAGGCCAGCAATGAGTAGAAAAAGGCAAAATAAAGGTCAGAAATGAGCAGCAAGAGGTAGATTAAAGGTCAGAAACGAGCTGGAAGAGGTAAAATAGAGCTCATAAATTAGCAGAAAGAAGCAAAAAAAAGACCAGCAATGAGCAGAAAGTGGCAAAATAGAGATCAGAAACATGCAGAAAGAGGCAAAATAGTGGTTAGAAATGAGCAGAAAGAGGCAACGCAAAGGCCAGCAATGAGCAGAAGGAGGCAAAACAGAGCTCAGAAATGCGTAGGATGAGGCAAAATAGAGGTCAGAAACTAGCAGAAAAAGGCAAACAAAGGTCAGCAATCATCAGAAAGAGGCAAGCTAAAAGTACGAAACAAGCAGATAGAGGCAGAATAAAGGTCAGAAACGAGCAGAAAGAGGGAAAATAAAGGTCAACAAGAAGCAGAAAGAGGGAAAATGAAGTTCGGCAATAACCAAAAAGAGGCAAACTAGAGGCTATCAACAAGCAAGAAGATGCAAAATAGAGATCATCAACCAGCAGAAAGAGGTAAAGAAAAGGTCAGAAAATGGCAAAAAGTGGTAAAATAGAGATCAGCAATGAGCATAAAGATGCAAAATAAAGGTCAGAAATAAGCATAAAGAGGAAAAATAGAAATCAGATATGTGCAGAAAGAGGCGAAATAGAGATCAGAAAACAGCAGAAAGAGGCAAAATAGTGGTCAGCAATGAGCAGAAGGAGGCAAAATAAAGGTCAGAAACAAGAAGAGAGGGGCAAAATAAAGGTCAGCAATGAGCAGAAAGAGGCATAATAAAGGTCAGAAGTGAGCAGAGAAATGCAGAAAACGAGCAGAGAATGAGCAGAAATCACTTGAGCCCTCATTCGCCTACTCGTGGAACAACTCAGGCACTCTCACACCCACTCACAGACCCAGTCAGACACCCATGCACCCACTTACAGAATCATTCATACCCTCATTCCCCCACACAAATGCAGTCACTCACAGACTGACTTACACACTTGCGGAGGCACTCGCAAACCCACTTCGATACTCACACACCCACTCACAGACCCACTCAGAGACTCATGCATCCACTCATGCACCCACTCAGACACTCACATACCCACTCACACACTCACTCACAGACCCATTTAGACACTCATGCACTTACTCACAGACTGACTGACACACTCATGGAGGTACTCACAAACCCACTTAGATACTCACACACCCACTCACAGAACCACTCAGAGACTCATGCACCAACTCACAGACCCACTCAAACACTCTCTGATCCACTCACGTACCCACTCATAGACCCATTTAGACACTCATGCACTTACTCACAGATCGACTGAAACACTCATGGAGGCATTCACAAACCCACTCACAGACTCACTCAGACACTCACACACCCACTCACAGACCTACTTGCAGACACACTCACAGACTCACTCACCCACTCGCAGACCCACTCAGACACTCACACACCCACTCACACATATTGATACACTCATGTGCTCACTCACACACCCACTGAGATGTTCATGCACTTAGTCACACACTAACTCTAAAAGGTTACAGGTTGCAGCTGGGAAGTAACATTAAAAAACCTTACAGATTCACTAAAAAAAAACAAAGGTTACAGGGACATTATAGTTAGGAAATAGAGTTTTAAAAAAAATAGAAATTATCTTTAAAAAAAAAAGTTGCAGGGATGTTATAGTTAGGTAATATAATTTGAAAAACCTTGGAAATTCACTTAAACAAACAAAGGTTACAGGGGTGTTATAGTTAGGAAATAGAATTAAAAAAAACTTAGAAATTCACTGGAAAACACAAAGGTTACAGGGACGTTATGGTTAGGCTCAGATTTCCCTCGTACACACACAAAACCAATTTCAATGGTTTTGTGTGTGTAAAATCTGAACCTAACAATAATATACCTGTAACCTTTGTTTTTTCAGTGGATTTCTAAGTTTTTTTTAATGCTATTTCCTAACTACTACATCCCTGTAGCCTTTAATTTTCTTTTGTGAAAAAACCCAAATATGCATATAGTTATCGCAAGTAATTATAACTCATGCCCTAACGTAACTATAACTCGCTCCTCCACCATGCACAGTCTTCTCATCAATAATTTAACTGCCAATGTTCCATTGATATTATCAACAATTCATACAAGATGTTATGAGTGATGTAATATGTGGGGTCATTAGCAGTGCATGGCAAGGGCATGTATTATAGTCACCTTAGGGCACGAGTTACAGTTACTTGACATAATTATAACTGCTGAATATCTAAGGTTTTTTGTGTGTAACTATAATGTCCTTGTAACCTTTGTTTTTTCAGTGAATATCTTTTTAATGCTAATTCCTAGCTGTAACATCCCTTTAACCTTGGTGTGTGATGGTTGTGTGAGTGGTTGTGTGGGTATGTAAGTGGGTGTGTGGTGGGTGTGTGAGTGCATATGTGACTGGCTGTGTGAGAATGTGAATGGGCTTGTGAGTGGCCATACAGGTCTGTGAGTGGGTGTGTGAGTGTTTGTGTGGGTGTACACATGATTGTGTGAGTGAGTGTGTGAGTGCTTGTGTGAGTCTATGAGTGGCTGTGTGAGTGGGTCTTTGAGTCTCTGAGTGGATTTATCAGTGACTGTATGGGTGTGTGAGTGTCTGTATGGATGTATGACTGGGTGTGTCAGAGACTGTATGGGTGTGTGAGGGGTTTTCTTGTTCTCTGAGTGGGTGTGTAAGTGGCTGTATGGGTGTGTGAGTGGCTGTGTGATTGTGTAAGTGGGTGTGTGAGTGTGTGATAGGTGGGTGTATGAGTTGATGTGTAAGTGGCTATGTGTGTCTCGGAGTGGTGTGTGAGTGGCTGAATGGGTGTGTGAATAGGTGTGTCAGTGCTTTTTCTCTATGTATGTGTGAGTGGGTGTGTAAGTGGCTGTATGGGGGTGTGTACATGGCTGTGTGAGTGGGTGTGTGAGTTTCTGTGTGGGTCTGTGAGTAGATGTGTGAGTTACTGTATGGATGTGTGAGTGGGTGTATGGATGTGTGAGTAGGTGTGTGAGTGGGTGTGTGGGGGGTGTGAGGGTGTGTGTCTGTGAGTGGGTGTATTTTTTTAAGTCTGCACTGGGTCCACAGATCCTTCATGGTTTCACATGTGAGCTCCACTGTGGATCTGCGGATCCTTGTGCACCCCAAAAAAGGTTTTGGCCAATTTCTTGCTCATGAGGCGCCCCTCACAGTTCCCTCCATCAATTTCATGGGGTCAGGGTACCTCTACCCTGACTCCTTCTATCAATTTTAACTTTTAATTTTCTCACTGGACTGAGTCCAGATACACAAATTGGCAGCCACTTTCCTTTCAGACTGCAGCCACCCTGTCACGACATTGCTATTGGCACGTGGATCTTTGGATCTACCGTAAATTAATTTCTATAATAACTCCAAAACCACTGAACAGATTTACACCAAATTACAAAAAGCAGCTTTTCTAGACCAAGATCTAGCATTCTACTAAAGTTGATCTCATTTCGTTCAGTGGTTTTGGGCTGTAGTCGTGTCTAAATTCTCTGTAGGACTATACATGGGGAAAAGGTGTTTTGGTCTCCGCTTGACGGATCACCCTGAAACTTTCCAGATAGCAGCTGAAGTGAGTGGCAAACTAATTTGGAAACTTTCGTGAAGATTCTTTAAACGGCGCCAAAGTTTGTAGCAAAATAAGAAATGCTCTGTCTATGGAAATTATGTCCTAATTATAACCACCTTTATCAGTGATGTCATTTAAGATGTCATTAGTGATATCATCAGTGATGTCACTGACCATGTCGTGAGTGATGTAATATGTGAGGTCATAAGCAGTGTTTTGTGGGGCGCAAATTATAGTAAGCTCAGTAACTATAATGGGTGAACTTCTCTGGTTTTGTATGAGTGAAATGTTAGTCTAACTATAACATCTCTGTAACCTTTGGTTTTTTTCAGTGAAAAACAAAATATATGTATATTGGGGGTAGGGTATGCTGTGTGTGGTGGACACACTGCTCCCCCCATTCACAGGACATGAGGATGAGCCCATCACAGCTGAGGGGAACACGATGGTGCTACCTATCCTCCACTTCTCAGCGGGCCTGGAGGTTGGGGTCCCGGGCCTCTTACATGTTCCTTGGAGGGTGCAAGCCGCTTGTGCATAAGCCGGCCAGGGTTTGGGGTCCCTGGATCTCAAGAGCTCTGGGGAGAGGGTCCCACACATGCCCCCTGCCAGGGTTAATTAAATATTAATGATCCTTTCGTTGACCCCTGGACCACTCTGGGTGTTTTGGAAAACTTTGCATGAGAGCTCCACTTTCTCTGGGTTTCAGCTGGTGGAGTGAAAAGCCAAATCATTTTACCCCGCATATCTCAGGTCCAGGTGGCCTAATTTTTGCAATCTCGGGCTCACTTTGCTTCTGGTAGCAAGCACTAACCACAGTGAACCTTTTCCACAGGGCTCCTGGCCTCTACGTTGGCACACTTTACAGGGAGGGTTCCCCTGGCTATCTGTGCCAGCCTTTCTCCATTTTCTTGTACTCTGATGCTTCTCTCCTCCTGTGTGGGCACAAAGTCCAGTTCTTCCCCAGCTGGTCATTAGGGGATTTAAGTGGATCAGCTTTCCTGTTCCTGGAGAGACTCAATGGTCCTGGGGTCAACTGAAGGCAGGGTCCTTTGTCATTTTGTGCATCAGAGGGATTGACATTCCAGTTTTCTATTGTGCTCCCACCTCCCAGTTCCAGTGTCCAACTTCACCAAAAAGCACTCTCTCTCCCTTGTGCAAGAGTTTTTAAATAGAGTTGGAAGGTTCTACAAGTGAGGCACCCCTGTCCGTTTCAAAAAGCGTTATTCGATTTTTTACAATCATAAAAGCACATACAACCAGCAATACATCAGGAAAACAGTTTAAAACAGATGGCTGGCATGAATTCATATAAAACCCAATAAAAAAGAGAAGATTTAAGATCAATAAAACCACGGGTTAAAAAGTTAAAACATTGGATGTATCGACATTATATATGTACAATATAAAAATAATGTAATCAAATCAAGGACAAAGTGCAATTTGGCGCGCCCTCAAGATCTAAGCCCAGCCTAGGAATTTCGCCATAGCCAGTGCAATCGGTAGCGATATATCTGTGCGCAAAATTCGATCAGCCTCCGCCGCTGCCCTGGTACCCAAAAGCTTACAGATAGGTAAGAGCCAGGCCCGCCGTGGGGCAGCATAGACATCACAAACCCAGAGAATATGTGCCGTTGTCTCATTATTGGCAGTGCATCCTGGGCACCCAGCTGGGGTATGTGGTGACCATTTCAAGGTGAAAGATCTTACAGTGAGGGACCCCACCCTGAACTGGAAGTACAATTTGCGATCCATAGGTTTCGTGATTGCATCCCAATATAATTCCATCCTAGGGACCAGTTTGTGGTCCATAAAGCGACTAGTAAGGGAAGAAAACTCATGTTGCCTTGCATTATTCAGTGAAAACAATTCCCAATACTTAGCCTTTAACAAAGATTTAGATGGAAAAATTGAGTTTGCATGATCGGTCCACAATACAGTCAGTCCTAACTCCCCTAAAAGAAGTTGGATTGCCCTGAGCCATTTAATTTGATGTAATGTGTCTGACTTAATGATATCTAGGAAACCCTGGGTATAGCCAACAAGTTCAGGAGTGGTCCACAATCTCCTCCAATAGAGATGGGGACGCAATTTGGCTATAGCTGCAATGGGTTTCTTACCTAGATCTAACATCAATGGACACATAGGAGAGCTCTGGGGAAGTCTGATTATATTTTTTAGAAACCGGTTCTCTGCTGAGGTAAGAGCTACAAGGTTCTCACAGCCCCACACCTCTGAACCATACAATGCTGAACTAACAGCCTTCAGATTATAGATTTCAAGGACAGGAAAGATAGGCTTGGAAAGGGTGTGATTGTACTCCTGACAGAGAGCTCCAAATATCTGTCTGAGTTTGAGAGAGGCTATGTCAATTTGCCGGCCCCACTTCATACTACCTTGGAAGTTAACTCCCAGATAGGTGAACTCATTGACTATTTCAAGAGGGCCCTCTTTCATTGCAAATCCTCTCGTGTTTACCTTGCGTGCATTAAACGTCATTAACTTAGTTTTTGACACGTTGACCTCCAATCCCCTGTCACAGCAGAAATCCTCAAAAATTTGAAGAGCTTTCTTTAGTCCGCTCCGGGTCTTGGAAAGGATCAGCGTGTCATCGGCAAACATCAGGATGGGTACCTATTCACCAGCAAGTATGGGGCATCGGTCGAAATTCTGCTCATACAATCAGCAATTCCATTAATATAAAGCGTGAACAGCGTGGGGGGCATCACACAGCCCTGCCTAACACCACGTTCCACTGGAAATGGTTCAGTGACTTCCCACTGTCCACCCCATCTAATTTGGGCCTTATTATCTTCGTGAAGTCTACTGATCAGGGATAAAAAATCCAGAGGTAGGCCTAGTTCTTTAAGGACAAGCCATAATTTCCAACGGGGGACTAGATCAAATGCCGCCCTAAGATCTACGAAGGCAGCATAAAGGCTTGCTTTGCCCAATGTAACTAGCTTCCAGTAAATTAAAATGAATCGAAAAACTTGGTCGATGGTGCTTGTGGCTGCTCTGAATCCGGCTTGTAAAGGTGACAAGATTCCGAACTCCTCGATCTACTCCTGGAGTCCATTGAGCACCATCCTTCCAACTAGTTTCTGGGAGCAGTCAATCAGGCTAATGGGCCTATAGTTCCCCGGGTGGTCTTTATCCCCTTTTTGAAGACAGGGATGATTTCTGCGCTTTTCCAAGAAGTGGGGATCGATGCCCCTTGTGCAATTGCATTGGAAAGCAGAAAGATATATCGGCACCAACTAGGTTTGTCATGTAACAAGGTGTCACCCGGTATGCCATCAGGCCCCGGCGCTTTCCCAGGTAGGATAGAGCTCGGAGCTGTCTCGACTTCCCTCAGGGTAAAGGTTTCCCTCTGGTACATCACATTCACAACTTCAACTTCCTTCTGCAGGGGGGTAGAATCCCAACCCTTCTGCACAGCCTGCTGGGACAGTTCAAGATGGTGCCATCCAGAAGTAACTGGTCACATCTCCTCTAAGGGCCTCAGCTCATACCATCGCTGACATCACTGCCAGGGCCATTGCCAACAAAACGTCAAAGAGGAGCCCCTCCTGAATTAGCTCCAGTTGTCTAAGCTACCTCCTTTGTTCAGTGGGCTTGGGCTGTCCCAATTCTGGTACAGTGTGACAGGTAATTAACAGATGCAGATTTTCTTCCCCATCCTTTTCTCCTCAGGAGCTAGGGGAAGCACTATTGATTACTCCTTTTGTACGCAAAGGCCTTTGTTTGATCTGGTGGAGATCAGAGTAATTAACGTGGACCAGCAGGATGACAAAAAGCCTGGGGTATGATCCTTAGCAGATACAGAGAAATATGAAAATTCTTGAAGACTCATAAGATGTACATATATCTGGTTGAGGCTTGCATAATCAATCTTGGCACACACATTTCACCCAATTTTGATATTTTGCTGGATTGTGTGGACCAAAGAGAAGTGAAACTACACTCTAAGGTAGATTTCTCCCATGTTCATAATAAAGTGTCACTGCAGACAACATAGTTAATCATACTGACTTTACCTATGAGTGCTCACTAATAATTTATGCCCTCGCTCACTTACCTTTTCCACCTAACGTCACGGTCAACATCTCCTGAGGGCTGCAGTTCGGCAGTCCTCTTTGATCTTGATCGGGGTCCTTCTCTGCTTCTTCTCCGCTCTGAATCCCATGTCTGAAACTAATAGAAAGACAAGACCATTTAAAGTATCACAAATCTACAAAGGCTGTAACACGCTTTGCGCCCAGACATTTTTATACTATGAGTCATATGGCTATACTTATCCGATGTGTTCTTCTGGCTATTGGAGATCCAATTCTTTTCCTTGCACTTGCATTCAGGTGATATAAGAGAAGAACAATGTATTGTTTTAGTACACAGTTTCTGCTTTATTAAGAAACATATACTTAAAAGGACAAAAAGGCACTACAGCTTTTTTATGTTAGTTTTTGTTTTGTTGCTAGAGAGAAAATACAAGGAGTCATTTGATACACTGTTCCAGGAATTGGAATTACTACATTTTTGGGCCTTACTTTATCGCTGATTCCAGAAAACGTTTAGGTATGTTTGTACTTTCCTGATTTTCTGTATAACACTATCGGTATCAAACATATAATATGATGGACGGAGTGCTGAAACTTTCAGACAATCACCTCCAGTCACAGATCTGGGTTTAATGCATCATCATTCTTCTGCTCACTAAGCCACCCCAGTTTGGACCCAGCCATATGCAAATCAGTCTTGACCCGGCTCCTCATGGGAGCAGACCAACCTAAACTGTCAGGCATCCTGGGACCGGTTTTGGGGTAACACCCTTCATCAGCCAGGCTAGCTTGAACCCAGTGGCAAAGTGAGCAAGGGACGCACATGTGGGCACACCATCTGGGCATACCCTGGCCACTTACAGTGACTAACAGTGACTGGCGTTGAGTGTCTGAAAAGTTTCAGCGCTCCGTCCATCATCTGCTTGAGTTTACTTTGATCACCTTAAGTTGGCTGGGTATGCCAAAACGCGGGTCCCTTGCTCACTTTGCCACTGGATTCAAGCTAACCTGGCTGATGAGGGGTGTTACCCCAAAACCGGTCCCAATTATGCTTGTTTCCTTCCACGGAAGACCTGGCTTGGAAGTTCAGGCTGGATAGTTCCTTTGAGGAACAGGGTCAAGACTGAATTTCATATGTCTGGGTTCATACTGAGGTGGCTAAGTGAGACAAAGAACGATGATGGATTCAACCCAAATCTGTGACTGGGGTTAAGTGTCTGAAAAGTTTCAGCACTCTGTCCATCATGTCTTTGTGTTCACTAATAATTTATGGCTTACCCCAGGTCGGTATCTTACTCTGCAGAGGCCCTCTGTGCTAGGCTACCAGTGTGCAGTTAACAGGCTGCACACAACCATAGTCTCACACCCACAGCCATCATGCATGTGCACAAGGCTGTGTACACATGTTCACATGTAACCAGCTAAGTGTCCCTTACCCTAGTTGCGTAGCAGCAGCCTTATTTTAAAAGATGGACATTGGCGGTAAATATGTGCAGTCCATTTACCATGTGATTACCGTGGATGGCACACAAGTAATGAGACTCACACACCAAAACTGAGAGATCTAAAAAACAACAAAAAATCTGAGTCTACTAAAAGGATGGAACCCATTTTGCAACAGTCATCTTTGTTTTTTCTCAAGATTCAGCCGATCATTCATCTCATGTCAAGCAAGTCCTGCAGCATCTGAGAGAAACCAAATTGCTAGCCACACTTGAAACAATGCCTGCTTGGAAAAGGTTCTGTAAAATATTTGTGCTATGTTCTTTCCTCTAAAGGAATAGCCATGGACAATTGAAAGGTTCAAGCCATACTGGATTGGCCCAACCCCTACTTCGGTAAAAGAAACACAGAGCTTTTAGGTCTAGCAAATTACTTTTGGAAATTCATTAATAAGTTGAGTAACTTTGTCACTCTGGTCACTGATCTGCTCAAAAAGAACAAGAGCTTTCAGTGGAGTAGCTGAAGGAAAGGCGTAAGAAAGAGTTCATTAGAGCTTCTACATTACCCAAACGTTTTAATCTCCACAACCTAGAAAAATGTTCCCTTTATTTCCACATAAGGAATGCAAATAGTCAGATTTTTTATTTCGTCAAAACAATCACAAAGACTTATACTTCAATTATTCCATAATTCATTCATCTCTGGACAGAGAGGTCAAAGAGTCCCTGAAGATCTAATCAGGAGAAAGTTCTGATGGCTTTCTTTTCGCCACAATGTCACAAGATGCATCAACTTTTGTGAAGTCTATGCTCAAAAGAAATCTGAAACACAAAGAAAAGCAGGAATTTTATTGACACCGAAAAGTCCTTCAACCCCATGGGAAATTATCTCTACACACTTTAAGATTTGCCTCCATTTGTAAGTTGTTCCATTATTATGGGTATTGTGGATTCATATAGTAAAATGGCTCACATTTCTGCTCTTCCAAAATGACCAACTGCGTCACAAATGGCTGAGATTTGTTTATTCGGACGTATTTCGACTCCATGGATGCCTACAGGATAGCCTTTGAAAAACATTTCTGATCCTGAACATCAATACTCAAAATTTGGGAAATCTCTAAGTTATTAACTTGAAATCTAAAAGGTGCTGACTTCTGACTTCAAACATCTAGCTAATGGATAAACTATACGGTTAATTGGAACTTTTGAAGAGTTCTTGAGGTATTACATTTCTGCTACCCAAGACACATGGAAATCTCTTTTACCTGCAGCAGAATTTTCCTCCAATAACTCAGTTCATATGTCCAACGGCTTCACTCCCTTCTGTCCCTTAACAGGTTTTCCTCCTTAAACGTTTCCAGATTCCTTGGAAACAGTTGATATCTAAGCAGAGATTATCAACCTTACAAAATAGGTTACAGAGTTTGACATTCCTCTATCAATTTACCTCGCTCTATCTGTAGGTCCACATTTTCTCCTAGGTTTTATGGCACTTTTGGGGTTTCTAAGGTCATAAATCTTGTCACTTTATGACTCAAGCTTCACCTTTCTTGTAGGGTTGTAGCCATTAACGCTTAACTCTTTGACTTTCATCGAAAAGAACCACATCCTGGACCTTTCCCGATCGGGCTTCAGAAGCAGCCACATCACCGAGACCCCTCTCTTTGCTTCTACAGATGACATACGCACCCTCCTTGACTGATGCAAAACTGCTGTCCTCATCCTCCTGGACCTTTCGGCTGCCTTTGACATCATCATCCACCACACCCTCTGTGAAGACTCCACTACGCCGGCATCCGCAACCAAGCCCTAGAATGGATTCGCTCTTTTCTCACTGGCCCCCCACATAGGGACCATGCATGAAAACTCAGCATCATCCTGGACTCATCGCTCTCAATGAACTGCCAAATCAACGTTGTTTCATCTTTCTGCTTCTACACTCTCCACCTGCTTCGCAAGATCTGCAAGTGGATCCCCACGAGTCCAGGAAAATGATTACCCATGCGCTCGTCAGCAGCAGACTCAACTTAGGCAACACACTCTAGTCCAGCACCATCCAGAAACTCCAAAAGAAACTGCAGAACATCCAGAACTCCTTTGCCAGAGTCTACCTGTACATCCCACGCCACAACCACATCACCAGCCACCTGAGAGACCTTCACTGGCTACCGCTCAACAAAAGAATCACCTTCAAGATCCTCACGCATGCCTACAAAGCCCTCCACAACATTGAACCTGCATACCTCAACCACCGACTTTCCTTCTACACTCACACCAAACATCTCTGCTCCACCCAATTGGTGCTGGCCACCATCCTACGGATCCACAAGACCCCGGCTGGAGGAAGATCCTTCTCCTACCTGGCTGCGAAGACCTGGAACTCCCTGCCTCTGCACCTCAGGCAATCACCACCGCTTCCGCAATTCAGGAAAGACCTCAACACCTGGCTTTTTGACTGAACCACAGATACACCCCCTTCCCCCCCCCCCCCCCCCCCCACCCAGCGCCTTGAGACCCTCATGGGTGAGTAATCGCACTTTATAAGAAACCCGATTGATTGAGAGTTCATACTTCCTTTAATTTTTCTCTGTCATAGAGGTCCACAAGTTAAAAAGAGACCAGCTCACATAATAGCTAATGAACAACCTGAGACTCAAAAGATATGTGATTCTCCTCCTTCTTCAGTTTCTGCTCGTTTTGTTCTTGCTTTCAGTTTCACCTTGCCACTTGCCACGGACAGATGGGCGGTTTTTCTAGTCTCCCGTTTTTTTCCCTTCCTGCTGCATATTATTTCTAGAGCAATACTAGATTTCCAGTTACAATCTGGCATTGTTTCTGGCGGAGTCTCATTTGGGGGTTTTGAATTTAGAATAGATATGTGTATTAACCTAAATACCACGTATTTATTCCATAAAGCAGATTGTGTGTGATGTGATAATACTGCATGTCCGAACTCATTTTGGAGGTAGTAGGCCCTTCCTACACATGGAGAAAACCCTCTGATCGTCACCCAGAAGGCTTGCTTTTGACCCTGTCTGTCTTCCTTTTGGCCAGCTGTTATAACTCGGAGTAGAGAGGAAGACAAGAACATTTAGGGGAGATGGGAATAGGAGGAAAATGGGAACAAAAGAGAAACAATATGTGGCATTAGGGAGAGGTGTGGCGCAGCGGCCAGGGCAGCTGACTCCGGAGCACAGTGCTCAGGGTTTGATGCACCGTGTGACTCAGGACAATAGCTCGCTTAATCTACCCGAGGGCCTCCAGTGGGGGTCGTATTTGACGGAAGTCCATAGTCATACAGTTAAATGTTTCTTTTCTGTATTTCGACATAGAATGCCAATGCAATGTTTCACGGTGAACAACCATTACAACGCAACTATTACAACGACATACCATTACCACGCAACTATTACAACGCAAGTCATTACAACGACTTGCGCTGGGGGGCACTCTAGGATAGGGAATAGTTTAATTTACTATCCAACACCTTCCCTACTATCCACGGGAACTGGAGTTGGAATAGTAAATTAAACTACTCACTATCCAGCACCCCCCAACGCAAGTCGTTGTAACGACTTGCGTTGTAAAACTTGCGTGGTAAAGGCATGCGTTGTGAAAGCATGCGTTGTAATGACATACATCCATGTTTCATTCAGTACAGAATACTTTAAGGTCCTCAGATGAGTGAAGAAGGGAGATGAGGATTGGGGGCTTGGCTAAGGAATGGGTAATAATGATTGGGAGACAGCAGGGTGATATATTGGGGAACACCAGTGGAGATAGTTTGATTTTTGATATCTTGTATAGCAACCACATGTCTCATTTAGACATTTGTGTGTGCTTTCACACCTTGGGCAAAGTGACGACTGTGAGCAAAGATGTGGGTAGAGAGTAAAAAGGGCTGTGCGCATGGAGATAATATTCACAGCAATTTAAATAACACACTGCTGTACTAGTCTGGGCTCAAAGCTCTGTTACATTGTCTTCGGAAGGCATGCGGAAGCATTCATGTAAGGGTGAAGAGGGTGTGCCGAGTGAGCCCTATATGTAGAGAACTGGATGATGTGAGTATGACCAGAAATGTGGGGATTCCTTTTTTTTTTTTTACCTTGAGTGACAACCTAAAGGGAGCACTTTTTTCAATGCAGAACCACCACTTTTGACTCTTTCTGAAAATACTTGCAGAAATTCTAACTTTCCCAAAATATTCTAGGACTGGTGTTAGAATGGTAATTAAGCCTGGAGGACTACTTCCCCCCAATATTCTCGGACCAGAGTTAAGATAGTACATTTTACATCTTCGTGTCCACCGTGACCACTACTGTGTTGAAGGCGCAACTCAGGTCAAGTTAAAAGAGTAATTTAAAAGAAATGTTGAAAGAAGCACTGGCCCAGAGGCATAAGCCAGAGGCAAGAGACAAGGCAGGCAGGTCATAAGGGAAGCTAGAAGTAGATGGGTCTGAAAGGTTAAAAGGTGAGAGCAAGAGGCGCTATGTTGTAGGGTAAGAGACCTGCTCTGAGTGTATCACAGTGAGCAGGAGGTGGAGCTAAGAGGTTAGTGGGAGGATTTCACCACGTCACATACCAAGATAGTGCTCAGGTGACAGTTTTCCAGCCTGTGAATCCTACAGCATAGTCAAAATGGTGTGTTTAGGAATAGCGCTGTCTTGATTCGTGATAGATTGGAATTCCCCAATTTTACTTTGTTAATAGAGTAATTCTAGCATCTGAGTTGAGATTTGTTGAAGTTTAGGATTTAGATCTGGATCTTTGAGCCACTGTTAGGTCTAGGGTGTCAGGCCTGCAGATTTCCATGGAGGAAAGTCCATGTGGGTGATATGTGGGATGAAGAGGCATTCAGGCAGAAGAGGTGAGAACAGGGAGCAGGGGTTGGAATCCAATGGTCAAGAAGATGCAGGAAGGTGGTGTCTGGGAAAACGTGAAATGGTAGAAAGGGGTTGTTTGCTTCCTGTGTTGTGTGTATACCTGCCTTGGCTTTACAGATTGCTTTGAGACCCTGAGAAAAGAAGTGGCATTTGAATATGTATGGGGGAAAAAATCTGCCTTATAAATAAATTGAATGCAACATGGAGAAAGGCCTCCGACTTGCTTAACCTGAAAGGGAGTGCAATGTGGGTGACAATATACAATTTATGACAAACCTTTTATACCACCTTTAGTCTGCTTGGTATAATGAGAGCCCTGAGTAAGTTAGTGCTCTATCACCTGGTTAATGCCCCCATGTGGTGATAACATTTCCCCCAGGTTTACCTGTCTTTATTGTTCCTGTGCTAAATATAAGGAATAACTTGGGGTAATTGTACCACACATTATTCTGCCTTTGATTGCAGGTTCTTTCCCCTTCTTGTTCCTAACTATTCATGAAGATCCTGCATCTGTAGTCTGAGGGCTCCTTCTCAGTACTGTTTCAAATCTGATCCGTTTAAATTGGGATCCCAAGTTGCGCATCAGTTACTTTTCCCCATTCACAGCTTGCCAAGAAAAAGTTAGTGAACTGTGAATGGAGACAAATTATGTGGAAACGGATGGACTCTGATTACACGTTATGCCTCATTCCGAGGAGAAAAACTCATAATAATGAGGTTAGACAACACTATATAATTACCACACCTGCTGTATCAGTAATGTGGGATGCTGTATTACTGTATCATTTTGCCAGGGAACTCAAAATGAGTCAGACGTGCAGCGTTATCGCTTCAAACAAAATCTGTGTTATGGTCAAAATATGTGGTCACTAGAATAAGTGGTAATTAGGTTAATGCACATATCTGCTTTCTCTAAATGCAGAACCCTCAATAGGGGCTAGTCTAACTTTGGTGCTAGAAATAGCGGTGCGGGGGGGCAGAGGGGGTTACTGCACCCCCAGATAAACTTGATAAAGTTTGCATGAAGAATTAACAAAATACAAGCTATTATTTATGAGACTTGTTGCATTTACTATACGAGCAATTACAAAATGTCACTTGTCATGCAACTGGTTGACAAAGAGATGTCAATTTTCATAACACAGAGATCTGTGTTTACTGTTCCTTTCTCTGGTTTAAAATGTAGGTTATTTTGCAATTTTAAATAGTAACACTTGCTGAGGTATAGGCAAAGACAATTTGTGTAGTGTTTCTGAGGTTTTCGAGTACATATAAATTAAATCATGTTATTACTCAGGTCAGATACAAATATAACATTTATGTTGACAGTATAAAAAGTAAACATAACATTTAAACCGATGGTCAGCACAGCCACTCAGAAAATGGTCCAGCACCACCGTCCTCTACAAGATCATTCTAGCACACTAAGCTCACATTGAGCTCAAGGGAAGCCACAGCACTGGAGAGGACACTGTCCACAAATATTGCTCTGTTTTTTGGTATTTGATATACTTGAACTTGAAGTTAGTTCAGTAAAAGTTTTCTATAAGCCCAGTTCTTCTACACAGTTCCAAGAACAGGCAGCACAACCAGCAAGGTATTGCAAATCGTTTTTATTTCAGTTTTAGATTTTCATCCTCCCAAGTACGGGCACACACGAGTACCGACGTGTTTCGGCCAGAGCCTTCAACTGGCCAAAGTGTTACTTTGTGTCTAGAATGCTCTTAAAGGGGAACAATCACCTCCCCTTAACCCTTATAAAACCAAATTTCTCACAAGAGATACAATGTTGCAAGATATGTATCACTATGGAGCCCATTATTGCTTACACATAGCATGGAATCAGTTCAATATATTTTTTTTCTTCAGGAACTCACTGCACATTGTTGGCATTCTTCATACTATGTCCTAGACATGTTAAGGACAATACTTCTCTTTGCAGGACTATTCTTTTTTTTCCTTGTAAAGTACATATCACTCTTCTGGTCTTTACTCACATTGTATTCAGCCAGGTACATCATCATTTTATCTTTTATTTTGTGTGGTCCAATTCATCTGTGTGCACCATTCCTGCACTTGATTGACCTTTCCTTTTTTTGCATTTTTATATATTGTGAACTCGACTCGAAGGTATTGGAGCGCTTTACATTAGCACCAGTTACATTGCACAAGTACACATTCATTTGTTGGTAGGCTCGGGGAGATTAAGTGATTTGCCCAGAATTCCAGGATGTTGAGACGGCGAGACTTGAACCTGGTTCACCAGCTCCAAAGTCGGTAGCTCTGGTCGTTAGGCCACATCCTCTCCCCAGCTACTGCAGAAGGGACCATATAGCCCTCCGAGTTCCTGTAAATTCCTCCAAAGTGAATTTTCAGTGCGAGTTTTTATCAAAGTGCAAAATGAAACATGGATCAATGTATCAGCACAATGGAAGGTACCAAAAAAATGGGGGGGGGGGGGTCTGCAGGTATAGAGTACTTTTTACTTTCCGTCTTCAATTACTTTTTAATTCTCATGGTGAACTAGTCAATAATGATTTTCCTCTCTTACTATCTACTCTAGAGACATTTATTATTCCAAGAGTTCTTTGTCTGTGTGGTGTGTCTATGATAATATATTTCCTTTGGATTGCGTGGGCCACAAACAACATTACCACAAACAAAGATGTATGAACTGTAACAAAACGGGATGGGGGAATATTTTTGTTTCACTAAACGTTGTAACCATTGCATCTCGGTTTCTTGCTTGTGAAATTTACAATGTAACATCCGGTTATTTCGCCAATCAATCCAACTTAAAAACACTCTTTACAAAAAACATCCTGGACTGTGCCTTGCGTGAGCAGCATGCAGCTATGTTCTTCCGATAATAAACTTGCAACGATAGTGATACACACACTCCACACACCCTCAGAAGCCTCCCAGAAGAAAAGCCCACACGGAGAAAACGCGGTTCTGAGATTTGTTGCTCATGTCTGTTCGTGAAGGGGCGGAGCCCGCTTTACCGAAGACAGCCGAGGAGCAGGGGATAACACACACATTCCATGGGATACCAAATATTACACAACCCCGGTAAGACGAGAAACAGAGGCAACCATAGATGCACACACTGGGTGTCGCAAGAGCAAAGGCTACACAACCAAAGGTGCACCAGGAGGAAAATCCAGCTCCCTCTGCGCCCTTCACGTCCCCTCCTTTCCACTGGGTGGATTTTTTTCACGTATCGCCATCGCTGGTGGTGAGAGGTGCGGCAGCAGCAGCTGAGAGGCAGCAGGCAGCAGGATCCGTCCCCTCTGCTGCAGAATTCACTGGACGGGGTTTGTTTTCTTTTATTTTGGATGTGCAGGGAGGGGGGTTCTTGCCGGTTCTGCTGCGGGTGAGCCCGCACAGCTGAGGGAGGGTGCAGCCCTCCTGTCGCCCCTGCCTCGCGCGCATCAGCCTGTCTGTGCATCCCACCCTGGGCTGTGGAGTGTGATCCGCTGCTGGCGCGTGCTGGGACCAGTCTGCATCCGTGGGAGAGCCTGCAGCACCCTCCATTGGAAGCTGTCAGCCACTCATCTGCCTTCTCGTGGGCTCTGTTTTTTGTTTGGATTGTCCTTTGGGTCTTCTCGCTTCTTCTGGTGCTTGAAGGTGTCACAAACAAACGGGAAATAACACCTTTGCAGAAGGAGCTGGTGCTGCATCGTTGTCTGGCCCCGGCTCGTGGAGCCAGTGGTGGAGCCTGAGGGAGCGCCCCCCTCGTCCACCCCTCCACCATGGTGGTTTTCAATGGGCTGCTGAAGATCCGGATCGGTGAGGCGGTGGACCTCAAGCCTACTCCTTGGTCTCTGCGGCACGCGGTGGGTCCCCGGCCGCAGACCTTCCTTCTGGACCCCTACATTGCCCTGAATGTGGATGACTCCCGCATTGGGCAGACGGCCACCCGCCAGAAGACCAACAGTCCCGCCTGGCACGATGAGTTTGTCACCGATGTCTGCAATGGGCGCAAGATCGAGCTAGCCGTCTTCCATGATTCTCCGATTGGCTACGATGACTTTGTGGCCAACTGCACCATCCAGTTCGAGGACCTCCTGCAGAATGGCAGTCGACATTTTGAGGACTGGGTAAGGAAAGAGACCTCAACACTGCATATATCAAGGGGGGCTGGGTGAGCTAGAGTTGGGATTTTGGATTGACAGTGTTGGAACACAATGAAGATCCTTTGGGTTTATCTGTAAGGCATGGCTAGATCAATAATTCCTAGTGCAGATCCAACAATGCCTTTGTTGGAGGCCCATTACTGCCTGGAAGACCGGTCCGCTATTTCTTTAGAGTTCCAGTAATGCCTCAAAGATTCAATAATGTTATCTTAGAGCTGTACCCAGTAATGTCTAGGAGATCAGTAAACAAGCCTTGTCTCTGAAGTACTATTGCATCTGATCTTGTTATACAATTGAAAGTTTTAAGGCTTTTGTGCCAATGGATACTTTGCTAAGCCAATGGGTGCATCCAGAGCTATGGAGGCTTTTTGAGCTGAGTCTTGGTGTTTGTGTTCTGCTGCCAGTTTAGAGGTGTGTAGGTTAGTGTCTCAGAGCTGACAATTACTTCTCTCCATTGATGCTTGCTCAAGGTCTAAGTTTTGAGGATCTTCTAAACAAAATTAGAGTTTTTACAACAAAGGTAAATGTTGAGTTGAGTGTCATTATTTCTAAAAGTGTATTTCTGATGTTGCCTCTGAGGTGGGACAGTCTGTAAATGTTAACTCTCGAGATTCCTCATGTTGATTGGAGGTCATCCTGTATGTGGTTGAAGGTGTTTTGTATCCCCATGTATGAGTTCAGGAGCTAGGCACCTCCATCATTGTGCAAAGAATGACAGTGAGTTGAGCCTCCTTTGTGTGTAAGTGGAAGTCCTCTATGGGAATTCTCAACTCGTTTTGTGGGAGTGGGGGCGATGTGAACTCTCTTTGTGAGTTCGGGGATGGACCTATGGGGGTGAATTTTGCAGGTGACCTAGTAGAAATGCACTACTTGGGTACTTTGGGATCCTTCTATGTGTAAGTGCAGGTGTCATGAGAATGCCCCATGCATGTTTATATTTTCTGGTATTGTGATGTGTGAAGATTGTGCGGTGCGTGCCGCTTGAGCCACACTATAAGAAAAACAAATGCTGGCCATACAACGAACTTCTGACTTCTCCTTATTTGGAGTGACAAATCGACTCTGATTCAAGATTTGTCTGGTATTTTTATTCATACCTTTGAATTTTAATTTTTTAAGAATTAGAAAATTGATTTGTACGAAAAAGACATACCACATATATTTCACATAAATCAACGTATACTTAATCACAATACTATCAAATATGAACAACAAAACCTAAATGACAACATATCATATATACATTAGCACAATAATTTGTGCTACAACAACAATATTCATTATTTGCACTATCTTTCAATAGTGCAAATAATGAATATTGTTGTTGTAGCACAAATTATTGTGCTAATGTATATATGATATGTTGTCATTTAGGTTTTGTTGTTCATATTGGATAGTATTGTGATTAAGTATACGTTGATTTATGTGAAATATATGTGGTATGTCTTTTTCGTACAAATCAATTTTCTAATTCTTAAAAAATTAAAATTCAAAGGTATGAATAAAAATACCAGACAAATCTTGAATCAGAGTCGATTTGTCACTCCAAATAAGGAGAAGTCAGAAGTTCGTTGTATGGCCAGCATTTGTTTTTCTTATAATATTACATATGGTCCAGCTGACCCTACGTCCCAGGACCTATCTCCCTGTTGTCTAAAGCTTTGATCCACACAGAATTTTTTCTGTATGATAGATGAAGTGGTCTGAAAATCTGGCTGCATGTGACTAGAACGAGGTGGTCTTAAAATCCTGTTACATGTGGGCACCTGTAGGTCCTCTGAGCTTCCAGCTTTGTGGGAAATTAAGTCGTATTGGCATCATCTTTGTCTGAAGTAGAACAAAGAGGCCTGAACATCCAGCTGTTTGTGAGAGGAATGAGGAGGTCTGAACGTCCAGCTGTGTTTGTATGAAACTAGATGGTCTGAACATTCTTTTGTGTGTGTATGGAACGAGCTGTGGCCTGAGCATTCAACTGTGTGTTAGTGGAACAGGTTAGTCTGACCATCCAGCTGTGTGTGTGAGTGGAGCAGGGTAGTCTGAACAGCAAGCTGTGTGAGTGAAACACATGATCTGAACATCCAGTTATGGCCAGTGGGCTGAGTGCTGAGCACACAGCTGTGTGTCAGTTGAATGAGTTGGACTTTACATGCAGGTGTGTGTAATGGGGTTAAACTTCATCCATGTGTGTGTCAGGAGAATGAGGAGGCCTATGTGAGAGTGAACCCATGTGGCCTGAACAGCTAGCTTTGAATGAAATGAGGGGCTGACTAACCAACTGTGTGTCTTTGATAGTGCTGTGTGTTCGTCCACACCTGTGTTTTTGTGTGAGAAATTAGGTGCTCTCACCATCCAACTGTGTGCGTCAAACAAGGTATGTTCTGACCATCCAGCTGTGTGAGTAGAATGCAGTAGCCTGAATACCCAGCTGTATGTGCGTGGGATGTGGTGGCAGGAACATCCAGATGTAGCTTTGTGAGTGGGATGGGGAAGGCTGGACATCCAGCTGTGTATCGGAAGAGGTGGTGTGAACATCAGCTATGCGGAAAATTAGGAGGTCAGAACATCTCGCTACATGTCCGCGGGATTAAGTGCCCTGAACGTTCATGTACACCTGCGTGAGAGCAGGTGAATGTGGCCTTAAAATTCTACTGTAGCTGTGCGAGTGTGGCCTGGCCATCCGGCCGTCTGTGGATATAGTGTGGGACAGATGCTGTGACCATCGTCTGTGTCTGTCTGTCTGTCTCCACAGTGGATGCACGTGCTCCTATTACGGCCTGCACAGAGGTGCGGGCATTAGCTGCAGGTCCTGCGATCGGATGGCTTGCTGCCTCGGACTGCAGCGGGTCACTGTGTAATCTATCCGGATGGAGTGATGCGGCCTCCGGGTGTTTTCCGACGCTGCAGTCCCCACGCTGCCTGGCCTGTATTTTCTTTCGTATTATCGGATGGTATATTTCCTTCCGTGTCGAATGCAACCAGGCTCCTCTCCTTAACCACATCTGCATTTGCAAATCTGCAGAGGCTGTGCCAGAATTTCAAAACCCCAGCTCCGTGCCAGGAGGTTTACGGTAACGCTGGTGATGTCAGCTCGTTGTGCAGTGATTCGCCTTCACAGCTGTACTTAGCATGCTACTGGTTGATCGACGGGTCGCGTGAAGGGAAGCCGGCGCTGCCCTCGCGCGCGTTCTCTCTGGTGGCTGGATGCAATCATTGTGGCTCATCTGATTTTAGTATTGTTGTCTCTGAAGCACACACAGCCCCCGTCCAGGTGATTGCTGGCTGTGGGTGGATGCTCCTCCAGAGCAGAGGGTACCAGAGTAGGTTCACCTGTTGTGTTGAATAATGCACAGCGCCCAGGCCCCAGCCGCCCAGGCGCTCCCTTCAGCGGATTCGTCTGTCTGCGGGAGGGACCATGCGGCCTCAGCAACGCACATTTCATACCCCTGTATTAGTCTGAGAGAACACACTTGTCGCCGTTTTGTATTTTCAGTCGGTGTGGCTTGTCCTGAAATTATTACACGTGATGCTCAAGTTTATTGCGGGGGTGTATGTGTGTCTGTGGCCTATCCATTAAAACTTTGTTATACTTTTTGGCCTTGAAAAATGCTAACTTTTTTTGTATTTTAATCAAATTTGATTGATTTTAAAACAACACATTTTGCTTTTACACTTGGCATTTAGTGAAAGATGAATGGAAAAATGCGAGCTTTATTCTCTGCAGGCGTTGTAACACTTAGTAAAAGGCAGGAAATTAACGTAAATAGTTATGGTTGATATGCATTAGTGTCCTTGGTACATGGACGGTTTATTTTTTTAGATCTTTGACGACGACGACCAGTTTCCACGAGCTTCTTGGTTAGTAAAGTTGAAGAGGATTCTGGGTAGGAAAAGCAGTTGCAGATGGAAAGACTGCATTGCATGTCAGTCGTCCCAGAGGCAAGCGTGTGAACCTCTGTGGTGTGCAGCGAGCGCTCACTACCTTCGCCTGACGTGCATCACGTTGCCCGGTGCCAGCAGCACCAGGGCCCCCGGGAGCGCCTCACATCTGCATGGGCCCCGCTGCATGAAGTGCTTTCCCTTCGCTAATTGTTTCTTGATTCTGCGTGTGATGCAGGCGGACGCCATGGCAACGGCGCTCAACGCTGGTATGTTCGACGAGCACACGCGTCGATGACCGGCGCAACGATGGCAGCTAAAACAGGACACCACACCAGTGTGGGAACGAAGGGGAGGCGAATATATCGGGTCAAAAGCTTTATTCTGCAACAGCCCCTACACAACTATGCGGTTCGGACTCCAGGGTTCCTCTCGTGACAGTTGGAACCGTTGGGGTTGACAGGGGACTCAAGGAATGGAATGTGGAATGTTGGGGGACCAATGAGGGAGCAGGAATGACAACAGGGGCTCTCGCGCAGGAGAGCAATGGAACACTAGCTGCCACGCGCCGGGTGCTGGCTCGCGGCATTGACCATAAATACAACAACCAGCATCTCGGAGAGGCTTGTCTTTTTACAAGCAGTGCCATGAAATTCAAAATGCTATTTCAAAAGTCCAAGTCGGATGTTTTTAAGTGACCTGCATCACGCTGTTTATTGGTAATGCCAAGGCAGGCGCTCGCGGCCTTACTGGTGCTGCTCCCCGTTTGATGAACCGGGAGCCTTGTAATAAGACAGCGTCTTCGTGTAGTGCGGTTAGGAGTGAATATAAACGCGGAATGTTGCTTCCTAAAGCAGCCAGATAAACGCTGGAGGATGCAGCTATGTTTCTCTAGTTCACTGTTGCATTGGAGGCAGACGGCGAGTGGCATTTTTAGGTCTGGCTAGTGGAGCTTCTCGTTCATTCATTTAGCCTAATGGTGTGGTAATAAGAAGGGAAGTTGCAGGAAGGGCTCCGGGTCACGTGACAGGAAGTCCCGGAAGCCCGCATTTCACATACCGGGAAGTTTTCAGACGTAACAGTGCTTCCTTTCTGCATGTGTCCATCTGCTCCAAGCTCACGGTAGAACGGGTACAGTGTTTACTGTCTCACACGAGTGCAGTGTTTACATCTGTGCACTTACCTAGCGCTGGAAAAATCTGGTGTTTACAGCCTCCTTTTAATAAGCACATGATATAGCGTTTAACACCTCTCTGTTCTTAAACACTGGAGGTAAAATTTGAAGTGTTTCTTATGATACAAGAAGTGTAGTGTTTATTCATAGGTTGTCTGTACCAAGGACATGCCACAAGGTGTCCACTATCAGTACTATGCAGCTGAATACATCAATGCAGTATGTATAATCTTGGTGCCTGGCTGTACCAAGAACATGGCGCGCACACAAAACCTGTGGAACTGTGCAGTGTCTACGGTCTGGCTGCACTAAGCATACAATATAACAAATGCAGTAGTATTGCCCCTTTGATTAACTGCACAAAGATTTTGGAAAATGTCATGTTTACAGCTTGCGTGTGTGTGTGCCCTAAACACATGATGCAATAGTGCTATTTTCACAGCTTTTTTTTGTGACAGCACCGACAACATGGTTCAAATAGTGCTGTATTCACAACCCTTTACTTTGGCTGAGGCCACCAAGTCTTTCAGAAATTGTCATTTCTTTGCACACAGGTTTGTGTGTGTGTTTTTGTGCGCATGCAAGCGGCTGCACTAAACACATGATGCAAATAGAGCAGTGATAAGTTAGTGTCTTTTATTCTTATATTGTTTATATATATTTGATTATTTTTTGATGAATATTTTGTATTCAGAATTTTGCAAGCATCTGTTCTTCCACAAAGAAATGGAGACAGCACAACAGTGTTTTTACATGGTGTTGCCTCGATTTTAGTCGGCTGTCCGGGTGTATCGCTGGTAGATTGGCCAGCACTTGTTAGTTTTTTCAGGCAAGGATGTTTCTGCTGCCTTTTCATTTATGGGGGAACATACAAATCCTTTAAGAGGGAACCTTAGCTGCAGTCACATGCAGGCACACATGCTAAATCTCATAGTTGTTCATCAAAAGTTATTGCAACAAACAAACTTGTATATTAGTCCGTTTACTGGCAATCCACCTATTTAAGATGTTACAAATACCCAAATGTAGCTGAAATATACGCGGAAGATACTATGAAATGCAACATTGGGATCTTTAACTGGAATGAAACCCTTACAATGGTTGAGTGGATACAAATCTTATCAGAGCAAATGGAGCTTTGAAAGGCCACTGTGTATAGTGTTTACGGCACCCGTCTGCGGCATGAAGGCTTGGAATTTCTAGCAAGGCCTGAAGTTTGGGTTTGCTTCATGTAGGCTAATGGGGATTAGCTGATGAGCTAGTATTACCAATACTGTTCTATTACTGTCACAAGGACATGTGCAATCTAAAAGCTGGATATAAA